>NW_028142759.1:0-31181 GCF_055691185.1 Crinia signifera | reverse complement strand
TAACAAGCAAACTGTAGATATCTCTCTTTTTTGGGAGGTAAAAGAAAGTTGATGGTATTATTGGGACTCCCTCCAGGAATGTGAACCGCACACGGCACTGCTGGTTGCTAGTGAGTTGGTATATGCCACATTATGTGTTGTGTTTATGCTCTGACTGTGTGTCGTGTCGGCACTGGTCTGTTGGCGGTTGTGTCGGCACTGGTCGGCTGAATCCAGGCTAGTTTAGTGGAATAAGTTTTGCCTCGCACAGGTATTAGCTGCACTCTCCCCGTATTAGTGTTTGTGCTGCTGTGATGATATGCACGATGCCTCCTGACTGTTAATGTGCTGTAGCTGCTGGAGGACACGGATCTGAAGGACGATTCCTGTTCTGTAACAGAGAACAGGTCACTCTCAGGGGCCAGCGCTACTACTGACCTCCCTAGCGGCTCCTTCATACCCCTGCCGTGTGCCCCCCTGGGTCTCCTGCATACCCCTGCCGTGTGCTCCCCCTAGCAGCTCCTGCATCCCCCTGCCACGTGCCCCCCTGGGTCTCCTAGCATCCCCCTGCCATGTGCCCCCCCCAGGGCCCCCTAGCGGCTCCTGCATACCCCTGCTGTGTGCCCCCCTGGGTCTCCTGCATACCCCTGCCGTGTGCTCCCCCTAGCAGCTCCTGCATCCCCCTGCCACGTGCCCCCCCCCCCCCCCCAGGGCCCCCTAGCAGCTCCTTCATACCCCTGCCGTGTGCTCCCCTGGGTCTCCTGCATACCCCTGCCGTGTGCTCCCCCCCAGGGCCCCCTAGCAGCTCCTGCATACCCCTGCTGTGTGCCTCCCTAGCAGCTCCTGCATCCCCCTGCCACGTGCCCCCCTGGGTCTCCTGCATACCCCTGCCATGTGCCCCCCTGGGTCTCCTGCATACCCCTGCCGTGTGCCCCCCTGGGTCTCCTGCATACCCCTGCTGTGTGCCCCCCTGGGTCTCCTGCATACCCCTGCCGTGTGCCCCCCCCCCCAGGGCCCCCTAGCGGCTCCTGCATCCCCCTGCCACGTCCCCCCCCCCCCCCCGAGTCTCCTAGCAGCTTCTGCCTCCTCCATGTTGCAAGATTCCCCCCCCCCCCCCCCCCCCCCCCCCCCCCCCCCCCCCCCCCACACACACACACACTGCTACGTGCCCGTTCCCCTGGGACTCTCCTTGTGCTCCGTTCCTTACTATACAGGTGCTGCCACTTCCATATGGTTAGGACATGGGAACCTGTCTGTCCGGCTGTCAGGCACATAGCGTCCAGCCCCTGCCTTTATTTACAGCGCCAGTAACTTGTCCATGGAATTGTATGTAATTCCTGTGCCACACCCGCACTGGTAATGACCTCATAAATCACATTTATTGTGCCTCATAACCCTGCTGTCCCTCTACTGTGTGTCCTTGTAGGGGCTAATCCGCTTCTCCTGTCATTCATGTCAGACCTTCATGCATTAGGGGCTGATTCAGAGGGGCACACAGCATCAGTGGCGAACACTAATGGGCGCGGTGTTAAGTCTGCATGTGGATGAGATCGTGGGTCACAAAATTGGGCGCATGGTCTGAGTATTTCAGTGTGTGGCCGAGGTTCTGCTGTGACTGATGGTGTGGGTAGGTGCACTCGGTGATGGAGTGCGTGCTCTTACACTGCTGTGACTGATGGTGTGGGTAGGGGCACTCGGTGATGGAGTGCGTGCTCTTACACCGCTGTGACTGATGGTGTGGGTAGGTGCACTCTGTGGTGGAGTGCGTGCTCTTACACTGCTGTGACTGATGGTGTGGGTAGGTGCACTCGGTGATGGAGTGCGTGCTCTTACACCGCTGTGACTGATGGTGTGGGTAGGTGCACTCGGTGATGGAGTGCGTGCTCTTACACCGCTGTGACTGATGGTGTGGGTAGGTGCACTCGGTGATGGAGTGCGTGCTCTTACACCGCTGTGACTGATGGTGTGGGTAGGTGCACTCGGTGATGGAGTGCGTGCTCTTACACTGCTGTGACTGATGGTGTGGGTAGGTGCACTCTGTGATGGAGTGCGTGCTCTTACACTGCTGTGACTGATGGTGTGGGTAGGTGCACTCGGTGATGGAGTGCGTGCTCTTACACTGCTGTGACTGATGGTGTGGGTAGGTGCACTCGGTGATGGAGTGCGTGCTCTTACACTGCTGTGACTGATGGTGTGGGTAGGTGCACTCGGTGATGGAGTGCATGCTCTTACACCGCTGTGACTGATGGTGTGGGTAGGTGCACTCGGTGATGGAGTGCGTGCTCTTACACTGCTGTGACTGATGGTGTGGGTAGGTGCACTCGGTGGTGGAGTGCGTTTTCTTACACTGCTGTGACTGATGGTGTGGGTAGGTGCACTTGGTGGTGGAGTGCGTGCTCTTACACCGCTGTGACTGATGGTGTGGGTAGGTGCACTCAGTGATGGAGTGCGTGCTCTTACACTGCTGTGACTGATGGTGTGGGTAGGTGCACTCGTTGGTTGGTGCGTGCTCTTACACTGCTGTGACTGATGGTGTGGGTAGGTGCACTTGGTGGTGGAGTGCGTGCTCTTATACCGCTGTGACTGATGGTGTGGGTAGGTGCACTCAGTGATGGAGTGCGTGCTCTTACACTGCTGTGACTGATGGTGTGGGTAGGTGCACTTGGTGGTGGAGTGCGTGCTCTTATACCGCTGTGACTGATGGTGTGGGTAGGTGCACTCGGTGGTGGAGTGCGTGCTCTTACACCGCTGTGACTGATGGTGTGGGTAGGTGCACTCGGTGATGGAGTGCTGTGACTGATGGTGTGGGTAGGTGCACTCGGTGGTGGAGTGCGTGCTCTTACACCGCTGTGACTGATGGAGTGCGTGCTCTTACACTGCTGTGACTGATGGTGTGGGTAGGTGCACTTGGTGGTGGAGTGCGTGCTCTTATACCGCTGTGACTGATGGTGTGGGTAGGTGCACTCGGTGATGGAGTGCGTGTTCTTACACCGCTGTGACTGATGGTGTGGTAGGTGCACTCGGTGATGGAGTGCGTGCTCTTACACCGCTGTGACTGATGGTGTGGGTAGGTGCACTCGGTGGTGGAGTGCGTGCTCTTACACCGCTGTGACTGATGGTGTGGGTAGGTGCACTCGGTGATGGAGTGCGTGCTCTTACACCGCTGTGACTGATGGTGTGGGTAGGTGCACTCGGTGATGGAGTGCGTGCTCTTACACTGCTGTGACTGATGGTGTGGGTAGGTGCACTCGGTGATGGAGTGCGTGCTCTTACACCGCTGTGACTGATGGTGTGGGTAGGTGCACTCGGTGATGGAGTGCGTGCTCTTACACCGCTGTGACTGATGGTGTGGGTAGGTGCACTCGGTGATGGAGTGCGTGCTCTTACACCGCTGTGACTGATGGTGTGGGTAGGTGCACTCGGTGATGGAGTGCGTGCTCTTACACCGCTGTGACTGATGGTGTGGGTAGGTGCACTCGGTGATGGAGTGCGTGCTCTTACACTGCTGTGACTGATGGTGTGGGTAGGTGCACTCGGTGATGGAGTGCGTGCTCTTACACCGCTGTGACTGATGGTGTGGGTAGGTGCACTCGGTGGTGGAGTGCGTGCTCTTACACCGCTGTGACTGATGGTGTGGGTAGGTGCACTCGGTGATGGAGTGCTGTGACTGATGGTGTGGGTAGGTGCACTCGGTGGTGGAGTGCGTGCTCTTACACCGCTGTGACTGATGGTGTGGGTAGGTGCACTCGGTGATGGAGTGCTGTGACTGATGGTGTGGGTAGGTGCACTCGGTGGTGGAGTGCGTGCTCTTACACCGCTGTGACTGATGGAGTGCGTGCTCTTACACTGCTGTGACTGATGGTGTGGGTAGGTGCACTCGGTGATGGAGTGCGTGCTCTTACACTGCTGTGACTGATGGTGTGGGTAGGTGCACTCGGTGATGGAGTGCGTGTTCTTACACCGCTGTGACTGATGGTGTGGGTAGGTGCACTCGGTGATGGAGTGCGTGTTCTTACACCGCTGTGACTGATGGTGTGGGTAGGTGCACTCGGTGATGGAGTGCGTGCTCTTACACCGCTGTGACTGATGGTGTGGGTAGGTGCACTCGGTGGTGGAGTGCGTGCTCTTACACCGCTGTGACTGATGGTGTGGGTAGGTGCACTCGGTGATGGAGTGCTGTGACTGATGGTGTGGGTAGGTGCACTCGGTGGTGGAGTGCGTGCTCTTACACCGCTGTGACTGATGGTGTGGGTAGGTGCACTCGGTGATGGAGTGCTGTGACTGATGGTGTGGGTAGGTGCACTCGGTGGTGGAGTGCGTGCTCTTACACCGCTGTGACTGATGGAGTGCGTGCTCTTACACTGCTGTGACTGATGGTGTGGGTAGGTGCACTCGGTGATGGAGTGCGTGCTCTTACACCGCTGTGACTGATGGTGTGGGTAGGTGCACTCGGTGATGGAGTGCGTGTTCTTACACCGCTGTGACTGATGGTGTGGGTAGGTGCACTCGGTGATGGAGTGCGTGCTCTTACACCGCTGTGACTGATGGTGTGGCTCTTACACCGCTGTGACTCGGTGGTGGAGTGCGTGCTCTTACACCGCTGTGACTGATGGTGTGGGTAGGTGCACTCGGTGGTGGAGTGCGTGCTCTTACACCGCTGTGACTGATGGTGTGGGTAGGTGCACTCGGTGATGGAGTGCTGTGACTGATGGTGTGGGTAGGTGCACTCGGTGATGGAGTGCGTGCTCTTAGACCACTGTGGGTAGGTGCACTCGGTGATGGAGTGCGTGTTCTTACACCGCTGTGACTGATGGTGTGGTAGGTGCACTCGGTGATGGAGTGCGTGCTCTTACACCGCTGTGACTGATGGTGTGGGTAGGTGCACTCGGTGGTGGAGTGCGTGCTCTTACACCGCTGTGACTGATGGTGTGGGTAGGTGCACTCGGTGATGGAGTGCGTGCTCTTACACCGCTGTGACTGATGGTGTGGGTAGGTGCACTCGGTGATGGAGTGCGTGCTCTTACACTGCTGTGACTGATGGTGTGGGTAGGTGCACTCGGTGATGGAGTGCTGTGACTGATGGTGTGGGTAGGTGCAATCAGTGATGGAGTGCTGTGACTGATGGTGTGGGTAGGTGCACTCGGTGATGGAGTGCGTGCTCTTACACCGCTGTGACTGATGGTGTGGGTAGGTGCACTCGGTGATGGAGTGCGTGCTCTTACACCGCTGTGACTGATGGTGTGGGTAGGTGCACTCGGTGATGGAGTGCGTGCTCTTATACCGCTGTGACTGATGGTGTGGGTAGGTGCACTCGGTGATGGAGTGCGTGCTCTTACACTGCTGTGGGTAGGTGCACTCGGTGATGGAGTGCGTGCTCTTACACCGCTGTGACTGATGGTGTGGGTAGGTGCACTCGTTGGTTGGTGCGTGCTCTTAAACTGCTGTGACTGATGGTGTGGGTATGGTGGGCAGACTCCCCCTGTGGTACCTCGCTGTGTAGACTGTATATGGTGGGCAGACTCCCCCTGTGGTGCCTCGCTGTGTAGACTGTATATGGTGGGCAGTCTCCCCCTTTGGTACCTCGCTCTGTGTTGCGCGCTCCCTGTATTGCGGTGCCTCGCTGTGTAGACTGTATATGGTGGGCAGTCTCCCCCTGCGGTACCTCGCTCTGTGTTGCGGTGCCTCGCTGTGTAGACTGTATATGGTGGGCAGTCTCCCCCTGCGGTACCTCACTCTGTGTTGCGGTGCCTCGCTGTGTAGACTGTATATGGTGGGCGGCCTCCCCCTGTGGTGCCTTGCTGTCTATACTGTATATGGTGTGCGGCCTCCCTGTGGTGCCTCGCTGTGTATACTGTATATGGTGGGCAGCCTCCCCCTGTGGTGCCTCGCTCTGTGTTGCGCGCTCCCTGTGTTGTGGTGCCTCGCTGTGTATACTGTATATGGTGGGCGGCCTCCCTCTGTGGTGCCTCGCTGTGTAGACTGTATATGGTGGGCGGCCTCCCCCTGTAGTGCCTCGCTGTGTATACTGTATATGGTGGGTGGCCTCCCCCTGCGGTGCCTCGCTGTGTATACTGTATATGGTGGGTGGCCTCACTCTGTGGTGCCTCGCTGTGTATACTGTATATGGTGGGTGGCCTCCCCCTGTGGTGCCTCGCTGTGTATACTGTATATGGTGGGCGGCCTCCCCCTGTGGTGCCTCGCTCTGTGTTGTGGTGCCTCGCTGTGTATACTGTATATGGTGTGCGGCCTCCCCCTTTAGTACCTCGCTGTGTATAATGTATATGGTGGGCGGCCTCCCTCTGTGGTGCCTCGCTGTGTATACTGTATATGGTGGGCGGCCTCCCCCTGTGGTGCCTCGCTGTGTATACTGTATATGGTGGGCGGCCTCCCTCTGTGGTGCCTCGCTGTGTATACTGTATATGGTGGGTGGCCTCCCTCTATGGTGCCTCGCTGTGTATACTGTATATGGTGGGCGGCCTCCCTCTGTGGTGCCTCGCTGTGTATACTGTATATGGTGGACGGCCTCCCCCTGTGGTGCCTCGCTGTGTATACTGTATATGGTGGGCGGCCTCCCTCTGTGGTGCCTCGCTGTGTATACTGTATATGGTGGGCGGCCTCCCCCTGCGGTGCCTCGCTGTGTATACTGTATATGGTGTGCGGCCTCCCCCTTTAGTACCTCGCTGTGTATACTGTATATGGTGGGCGGCCTCCCTCTGTGGTGCCTCGCTGTGTATACTGTATATGGTGGGCGGCCTCCCTCTGTGGTGCCTCGCTGTGTATACTGTATATGGTGGGCGGCCTCCCCCTGTGGTTCCTCGCTGTGTATACTGTATATGGTGGGCGACCTCCCCCTGTGGTGCCTCGCTCTGTGTAGCTTGGTGCCTCGCTGTGTATACTGTATATGGTGGGCGGCCTCCCTCTGTGGTGCCTCGCTGTGTATACTGTATATGGTGGGCGGCCTCCCTCTGTGGTGCCTCGCTGTGAATACTGTATATGGTGGGCGGCCTCCCTCTGTGGTGCCTCGCTGTGTATACTTTATATGGTGGGTGGCCTCCCCATGTGGTGCCTCGCTGTGTATACTGTATATGGTGGGCGGCCTCCCCCTGTGGTGCCTCGCTCTGTGTTGCGCGCTCCCTGTGTTGTGGTGCCTCGCTGTGTATACTGTATATGGTGGGCGGCCTCCCTCTGTGGTGCCTCGCTGTGTAGACTGTATATGGTGGGCGGCCTCCCTCTGTGGTGCCTCGCTGTGTATACTGTATATGGTGGGCGGCCTCCCCCTGTGGTGCCTCGCTGTGTAGACTGTATATGGTGGGCGGCCTCCCTCTGGTGCCTCGCTGTGTAGACTGTATATGGTGGGCAGTCTCCCCCTTTGGTACCTCGCTCTGTGTTGCGGTGCCTCGCTGTGTAGACTGTATATGGTGGGCAGACTCCTCCTGTGGTGCCTCGCTGTGTATACTGTATATGGTGAGCGGCCTCTCCCTGTGGTGCCTCGCTCTGTGTTGCTCGCTCCCTGTGTTGTGGTGCCTCGCTGTGTATACTGTATATGTTGGGCAGCCTCCCCCTGTGGTGCCTCGCTGTGTATACTGTATATGGTGGGCGGCCTCCCTCTGTGGTGCCTCGCTGTGTAGACTGTATATGGTGGGCAGTCTCCCCCTTTGGTACCTCGCTCTGTGTTGCGGTGCCTCGCTGTGTAGACTGTATATGGTGGGCAGACTCCTCCTGTGGTGCCTCGCTGTGTATACTGTATATGGTGGGCGGCCTCTCCCTGTGGTGCCTCGCTCTGTGTTGCTCGCTCCCTGTGTTGTGGTGCCTCGCTGTGTATACTGTATATGGTGGGCGGCCTCCCCCTGTGGTGCCTCGCTGTGTATACTGTATATGGTGGGCGGCCTTCCTCTGTGGTGCCTCGCTGTGTAGACTGTATATGGGCAGTCTCCCCCTTTGGTACCTCGCTCTGTGTTGCGGTGCCTCGCTGTGTAGACTGTATATGGTGGGCAGACTCCTCCTGTGGTGCCTCGCTGTGTATACTGTATAAGGTGGGCGGCCTCCCCCTGTGGTGCCTCGCTGTGTATACTGTATATGGTGGGCGGCCTTCCTCTGTGGTGCCTCGCTGTGTAGACTGTATATGGGCAGTCTCCCCCTTTGGTACCTCGCTCTGTGTTGCGGTGCCTCGCTGTGTAGACTGTATATGGTGGGCAGACTCCTCCTGTGGTGCCTCGCTGTGTATACTGTATAAGGTGGGCGGCCTCCCCCTGTGGTGCCTCGCTGTGTATACTGTATAAGGTGGGCGGCCTCCCCCTGTGGTTCCTCGCTGTGTATACTGTATATGGTGGGCAGTCTCCCCCTGTGGTACCTCGCTCTGTGTTGCGGTGCCTCGCTGTGTATACTGTATATGGAGGGCGGCCTCCCTCTGTGGTGCCTCGCTGTATATGGTGGGCGGCCTCCCTCTGTGGTGCCTCGCTGTGTATACTGTATATGGTGGGCGGCCTACCTCTGTGGTGCCTCAGTGTGTATACTGTATATGGTGGGCGGCCTCCCTCTGTGGTGCATCGCTGTGTAGACTGTATATGGTGGGCAGTCTCCCCCTTTGGTACCTCGCTCTGTGTTGCGGTGCCTCGCTGTGTATACTGTATATGGTGGGCGGCCTCCCCCTTTGGTGCCTCGCTCTGTGTTGCGGTGCCTCGCTGTGTAGACTGTATATGGAGGGCGGCCTCCCCCTGTGGTGCCTCGCTGTGTATACTGTATATGGTGGGCGGCCTCCCTCTGTGGTGGCTCGCTGTGTATACTGTATATGGAGGGCGGCCTCCCCCTGTGGTGCCTCGCTGTGTATACTGTATATGGAGGGCGGCCTCCCCCTGTGGTGCCTTGCTGTGTATACTGTATATGGTGGGCGGCCTCCCCCTGTGGTGCCTCGCTGTGTATACTGTATATGGTGGGCGGCCTCCCCCTGTGGTGCCTCGCTCTGTGTTGTGGTGCCTCGCTCTGTGTTGTGGTGCCTCGCTGTGTATACTGTATATGGTGTGCGGCCTCCCCCTTTAGTACCTCGCTGTGTATAATGTATATGGTGGGCGGCCTCCCTCTGTGGTGCCTCGCTGTGTATACTGTATATGGTGGGCGGCCTCACCCTGTGGTGCCTCGCTGTGTATACTGTATATGGTGGGTGGCCTCCCTCTGTGGTGCCTCGCTGTGTATACTGTATATGGTGGGCGGCCTCCCTCTGTGGTGCCTCGCTGTGTATACTGTATATGGTGGGCGGCCTCCCCCTGTGGTGCCTCGCTGTGTATACTGTATATGGTGGGCGGCCTCCCTCTGTGGTGCCTCGCTGTGTATACTGTATATGGTGGGCGGCCTCCCCCTGCGGTGCCTCGCTGTGTATACTGTATATGGTGGGCGGCCTCCCCCTTTAGTACCTCGCTGTGTATACTGTATATGGTGGGCGGCCTCCCTCTGTGGTGCCTCGCTGTGTATACTGTATATGGTGGGCGGCCTCCCTCTGTGGTGCCTCGCTGTGTATACTGTATATGGTGGGCGACCTCCCCCTGTGGTGCCTCGCTGTGTATACTGTATATGGTGGGCGACCTCCCCCTGTGGTGCCTCGCTCTGTGTAGCTTGGTGCCTCGCTGTGTATACTGTATATGGTGGGCGGCCTCCCTCTGTGGTGCCTCGCTGTGTATACTGTATATGGTGGGCGGCCTCCCTCTGTGGTGCCTCGCTGTGAATACTGTATATGGTGGGCGGCCTCCCTCTGTGGTGCCTCGCTGTGTATACTTTATATGGTGGGTGGCCTCCCCATGTGGTGCCTCGCTGTGTATACTGTATATGGTGGGCGGCCTCCCCCTGTGGTGCCTCGCTCTGTGTTGCGCGCTCCCTGTGTTGTGGTGCCTCGCTGTGTATACTGTATATGGTGGGCGGCCTCCCTCTGTGGTGCCTCGCTGTGTAGACTGTATATGGTGGGCGGCCTCCCTCTGTGGTGCCTCGCTGTGTATACTGTATATGGTGGGCGGCTTCCCTCTGTGGTACCTCGCTGTGTATACTGTATATGGTGGGCGGCCTCTCCCTGTGGTGCCTCGCTCTGTGTTGCTCGCTCCCTGTGTTGTGGTGCCTCGCTGTGTATACTGTATATGTTGGGCAGCCTCCCCCTGTGGTGCCTCGCTGTGTATACTGTATATGGTGGGCGGCCTCCCTCTGTGGTGCCTCGCTGTGTAGACTGTATATGGTGGGCAGTCTCCCCCTTTGGTACCTCGCTCTGTGTTGCGGTGCCTCGCTGTGTAGACTGTATATGGTGGGCAGACTCCTCCTGTGGTGCCTCGCTGTGTATACTGTATATGGTGGGCGGCCTCTCCCTGTGGTGCCTCGCTCTGTGTTGCTCGCTCCCTGTGTTGTGGTGCCTCGCTGTGTATACTGTATATGGTGGGCGGCCTCCCCCTGTGGTGCCTCGCTGTGTATACTGTATAAGGTGGGCGGCCTCCCCCTGTGGTTCCTCGCTGTGTATACTGTATATGGTGGGCAGTCTCCCCCTGTGGTACCTCGCTCTGTGTTGCGGTGCCTCGCTGTGTATACTGTATATGGAGGGCGGCCTCCCCCTGTGGTGCCTCGCTCTGTGTTGCTCGCTCCCTGTGTTGCGGTGCCTCGCTGTGTATACTGTATATGGAGGGCGGCCTCCCTCTGTGGTGCCTCGCTGTATATGGTGGGCGGCCTCCCTCTGTGGTGCCTCGCTGTGTATACTGTATATGGTGGGCGGCCTACCTCTGTGGTGCCTCGCTGTGTAGACTGTATATGGTGGGCAGTCTCCCCCTTTGGTACCTCGCTCTGTGTTGCGGTGCCTCGCTATGTATACTGTATATGGTGGGCGGCCTCCCCCTTTGGTGCCTCGCTCTGTGTTGCGGTGCCTCGCTGTGTAGACTGTATATGGAGGGCGGCCTCCCCCTGTGGTGCCTCGCTGTGTATACTGTATATGGTGGGCGGCCTCCCCCTGTGGTGCCTCGCTGTGTATACTGTATATGGTGGGCGGCCTCCCTCTGTGGTGCCTCGCTGTGTAGACTGTATATGGAGGGCGGCCTCCCCCTGTGGTGCCTCGCTCTGTGTTGCGGTGCCTCGCTGTGTATACTGTGTATGGAGGGCGGCCTCCCCCTGTGGTGCCTCGCTGTGTATACTGTATATGGAGGGCGGCCTCCCCCTGTGGTGCCTCGCTGTGTATACTGTATATGGTGGGCGGCCTCCCCCTGTGGTGCCTCGCTGTGTATACTGTGTATGGAGGGCGGCCTCCCTCTGTGGTGCCTCGCTGTGTAGACTGTATATGGAGGGCGGCCTCCCCCTGTGGTGCCTCGCTCTGTGTTGCGGTGCCTCGCTGTGTATACTGTGTATGGAGGGCGGCCTCCCCCTGCAGGGTATATACACATTCTCAGTAACAGAGCTGCGCAGCATTAATCCTCCCACTGACACACTGCTGCCTTATTTAGAGTGTTCCAGTCCTCAGCAGCAGAAGTTGGCTGTCACAGGCATGCAGACACACACACACACACACACACACACACACACACACACACAGGCGTGCAGACACACACACACACACACACAGGCGTGCAGACACACACACTATCACCGCATGTCAGGGTTAGGGCTCACACATCCACAGTCATCAGGGTATTACATGCACCGGCATCATGCCCACAGCCCCATAGAGGTGTCTGACACCGCAGGCTACCGAGAGAATGGCACGGTCACATTACATGGTATAACCGGCTGCCATTGGGTACGTTGGGGCACAGATTCGGGGAAATACACCAGTAAGTGCAGTAGATGCTGTTCTCCTAGGGATCAGTGATCCCTATCTTTGTGTGTGCACATTCATGCATCATGAAGTGACCGGTGTGTACGTATAGAGGCGTCCTAATACACACTGGAATCATTTGTACCAAACGGCCTGTCCGGGGATACTGGGCCGCACCCAGCCAATCAGATGATCCCAAGCTTCTGTGGTGTATTACCCTGACCTGGTGTGAGGGCCCCAATCATTTCCCTGTATGTAAAAACAGGGGTTTATCACAAATTTTTGCCCAACATTTAGCTTCGGGCATTTCACTTCATCCCCGTTTTATTTCTCCAAAAAATACATTTTGGTGAAAAACACAGGATCCGGAATAAAATGGGGCTGAGAGGACAGAGGTTTGAAGCAAATCGGAAGGCGGGTGAGAAAAGCTGCAGCATTGTAGCATATGTGGCCCACCTGGGAGAACACTGATAGTGCTATCCTGATCTTTATGCTCCCTGTGCCACATCCCCTGCCCTGTAGCCTAACCCTAACCTCTCCCCCCTCTAGCCTAACCCTAACCTCTCCCCCCCTCTAGCCTAACCCTAACCTCTCCCCCCCTCTAGCCTAACCCTAACCTCTCCTCCCCTCTAGCCTAACCCTAACCTCTCCCCCCCCTCTAGCCTAACCCTAACCTCCCCCCCCCCTCTAGCCTAACCCTAACCTCTCTCCCCCCTCTAGCCTAACCATAACCTCTCCCCCCCCCTCTAGCCTAACCCTAACCTCTACCCCCCTCTAGCCTAACCCTAACCTCTCCCCCCCCCTCTAGCCTAACCCTAACCTCTCCCCCCTGTAGCCTAACCCTAACCTCTCCCCCCCTCTAGCCTAACCCTAACCTCTCCCCCCATCTAGCCTAACCCTAACCTCTCCCCCTCTAGCCTAACCCTAACCTCTCCCCCCCCCTCTAGCCTAACCCTAACCTCTCCCCCCTCTAGCCTAACCCTAACCTCTCCCCCCCTCTAGCCTAACCCTAACCTCTCCCCCCCTCTAGCCTAACCCTAACCTCTCCTCCCCTCTAGCCTAACCCTAACCTCTCCCCCCCCTCTAGCCTAACCCTAACCTCCCCCCCCCCTCTAGCCTAACCCTAACCTCTCTCCCCCCTCTAGCCTAACCATAACCTCTCCCCCCCCCTCTAGCCTAACCCTAACCTCTACCCCCCTCTAGCCTAACCCTAACCTCTCCCCCCCCCTCTAGCCTAACCCTAACCTCTCCCCCCTGTAGCCTAACCCTAACCTCTCCCCCCCTCTAGCCTAACCCTAACCTCTCCCCCCATCTAGCCTAACCCTAACCTCTCCCCCCCTCTAGCCTAACCCTAACCCTAACCTCTCCCCCCCTCTAGCCTAACCCTAACCTCTCCCCCCCCTCTAGCCTAACCCCAACCTCTCCCCCCCTCTAGCCTAACCCTAACCCCCCCCTCTAGCCTAACCCTAACCTCTCCCCCCTCTAGCCTAACCCTAACCTCACCCCCCTCTAGCCTAACCCTAACCTCTCCCCCCTCTAGCCTAACCCTAACCTCACCCCCCTCTAGCCTAACCCTAACCTCTCCCCCCCCCCTCTAGCCTAACCCTAACCTCTCCCCCCTCTAGCCTAACCCTAACCTCTCCCCCCTGTAGCCTAACCCTAACCTCTCCCCCCCCTCTAGCCTAACCCTAACCTCTCCCCCCATCTAGCCTAACCCTAACCTCTCCCCCCCTCTAGCCTAACCCTAACCTCTCCCCCCCTCTAGCCTAACCCTAACCTCTCCCCCCCTCTAGCCTAACCCTAACCTCTCCCCCCTCTAGCCTAACCCTAACCTCTCCCCCCTGTAGCCTAACCCTAACCTCTCCCCCCCTCTAGCCTAACCCTAACCTCTCCCCCCATCTAGCCTAACCCTAACCTCTCCCCCCCTCTAGCCTAACCCTAACCTCTCCCCCCCCCTCTAGCCTAACCCTAACCTCTCCACCCCTCTAGCCTAACCCTAACCTCTCCCCCCTCTAGCCTAACCCTAACCTCTCCCCCCCTCTAGCCTAACCCTAACCTCTCCCCCCCTCTAGCCTAACCCTAACCTCTCCCCCCCCCCTCTAGCCTAACCCTAACCTCTCCCCCCCCTCTAGCCTAACTCTAACCTCTCCTCCCCCCTCTAGCCTAACCCTAACCTCCCCCCCTCTAGCCTAACCCTAACCTCTCCCCCTCTAGCCTAACCCTAACCTCTCCCCCCTCTAGCCTAACCCTAACCTCTCCCCCCCCTCTAGCCTAACCCTAACCTCTCCTCCCCCCCTCTAGCCTAACCCTAACCTCCCCCCCCCCCTCTAGCCTAACCCTAACCTCTCCCCCTCTAGCCTAACCCTAACCTCTCCCCCCCTCTAGCCTAACCCTAACCTCTCCCCCCCTCTAGCCTAACCCTAACCTCTCCCCCTCTAGCCTAACCCTAACCTCTCCCCCCCTCTAGCCTAACCCTAACCTCTCCCCCCTCTAGCCTAACCCTAACCTCTCCCCCTCTAGCCTAATCCTAACCTCTCCCCCCCTCTAGCCTAACCCTATCCTCTCCCCCCTCTAGCCTAACCCTAACCTCTCCCCCCCTCTAGCCTAACCCTAACCTCTCCCCCCTCTACCCTAACCTCTCCCCCCCCTCTACCCTAACCCTAACCTCCCCCCCCTCTAGCCTAAACCTAACCTCTCCCCCCCCCTCTAGCCGAACCCTAACCTCTCCCCCCCCTCTAGCCTAACCCTAACCTCTCCCCCCTCTAGCCTAACCCTAACCTCTCCCCCCTCTAGCCTAACCCTAACCTCTCCCCCCCTCTAGCCTAACCCTAACCTCTCCCCCCCCCTCTAGCCTAACCCTAACCTCTCCCCCCCCCTCTAGCCTAACCCTAACCTCTCCCCCCCCTCTAGCCTAACCCTAACCTCTCCCCCCCCTCTAGCCTAACCCTAACCTCTCCCCCCCCCTGTACCCTAACCCTAACCTCTCCCCCCCTGTAGCCTAACCCTGTTCCGCTCTCGCTTGGCTCACACTGGCACCGCAGCACAAGGTGTGTACCGTCCCCACCTGGCTCATGCTGGCATTGCAGCGCAAGGTGTGAACCGTCCCCGCCTGGCTCATGCTGGCATTGCAGCGCAAGGTGTGTACCTCCCCCCGCCTGGCTCATGCTGGCACCGCAGGGCAAGGTGTGTACCGCCCCCCACCTGGCTCATGCTGGCACCGCAGGGCAAGGTGTGTATTGTGCCCCTGTCTGGCTCACACTGGCACCGCAGGGCATGGTGTGTATCGCCCCCGTCTGGCACCGCAACGCAAGGTGTGTACCGCCCCTGTCTGGCTCACGCGGGCACCGCAGCACAAGGTGTGTACCGCCCCTGCCTGGCACCGCAGGGCAAGGTGTGTACTGTGCCCCCGTCTGGCTCATGCTGGCACCGCAGCGCAAGGTGTGTACCGCCCTCGCCTGGCTCACGCTGGCACCGCAGCGCAAGGTGTGTACCGCCCCCGCCTGGCTCACGCTGGCACCGCAGCGCAAGGTGTGTACCGCCCCCCGCCTGGCTCACGCTGGCATCGCAGGGCAAGGTGTGTACTGCGCCCCCCTCTGGCTCACACTGGCACCGCAGGGCATGGTGTGTACCGCCCCCCGCCTGGCACCGCAACACAAGGTGTGTACCGCCCCCGTCTGGCTCACGCGGGCACCGCAGCGCAAGGTGTGTACCGCTCGCGCTAGTACCGCAGTACAAGAAGGTGTAAGTATTTGGGGGGGGACATAGTCAGTTAGTTGCAGCATTTGGGCATCTGGTTAGGTTCTTGCTGCAATGTCAGTGTATCATTGTGCAAGTTGCTGCACTAGTTGTGCACTTTGTGATGTGACTGCTAATAAACCTGTTTCAGGTATAGATTTCCTTTAATGGCTGCTGTTTGCTCTCGGAGTCCCTGTTCTTCCTGTCTGTGTGATTGCTGGGAGGGATTACATTCAGGAGAGCAGCGTTACCTGATGGGATACAATGCAGAGACACTCATACTGGTGGTGACAGGCCCAGAACCTGGTGCTTCTGCCTGAGACCCGGGATAGGGGGTCGGCTTACACTGGTTATGTCACATACATGGAGATCACCCAGCGTTCCCTGACCGGTATAGTGCGGTAGTAGGGGTATTACCTATGTGCTGCCCCGGTGTAATACTATAGCTGTACTAAGTACGTTACACCGGTCCCCTCAGCCTCAGTCACACAGTATACAGGTGTCACATATCACATCACTCAGTGCAGTCTGCTCCGTGTACAGCCTCAGTCACACACAGTATACAGGTGTCACATATCACATCACTCAGCGCAGTCTGCTCCGTATACAGCCTCAGTCACACACAGAATACAGGTGTCACATATCACATCACTCAGCACAGTCTGCTCCGTATACAGCCTCAGTCACACACAGTATACAGGTGTCACATATCCCATCACTCAGCGCAGTCTGCTCCGTATACAGCCTCAGTCACACACAGTATACAGGTGTCACATATCACATCACTCAGCACAGTCTGCTCCGTATACAGCCTCAGTCACACACAGTATACAGGTGTCACATATCACATCACTCAGCACAGTCTGCTCCGTATACAGCCTCAGTCACACAGTATACAGGTGTCACATATCACATCACTCAGCGCAGTCTGCTCCGTATACAGCCTCAGTCACACGCGGTATACAGGTGTCACATATCCCATCACTCAGCGCAGTCTGCTCCGTATACAGCCTCAGTCACACGCAGTATACAGGGGTCACATATCACATCACTCAGCGCAGTCTGCTCCGTATACAGCCTCAGTCACACGCAGTATACAGGTGTCACATATCCCATCACTCAGCGCAGTCTGCTCCGTATACAGCCTCAGTCACACACAGTATACAGGTGTCACATATCACATCACTCAGCACAGTCTGCTCCGTATACAGCCTCAGTCACACACAGTATACAGGTGTCACATATCACATCACTCAGCGCAGTCTGCTCCGTATACAGCCTCAGTCACACGCAGTATACAGGTGTCACATATCACATCACTCAGCGCAGTCTGCTCCGTATACAGCCTCAGTCACACACAGTATACAGGTGTCACATATCACATCACTCAGCGCAGTCTGCTCTGTATACAGCCTCAGTCACACGCAGTATACAGGTGTCACACATCACATCACTCAGCGCAGTCTGCTCCGTATACAGCCTCAGTCACACACAGTATACAGGTGTCACATCACATCACTCAGCGCAGTCTGCTCCCTATACAGCCTCAGTTACACACAGTATACAGGTGTCCCATATCCCATCACTCAGCGCAGTCTGCTCCGTATACAGCCTCAGTCACAAGCAGTATACAGGTGTCACATATCACATCACTCAGCGCAGTCTGCTCCATATACAGCCTCGGTCACACACAGTATACAGGTGTCACATATCCCATCACTCAGCACAGTCTGCTCCGTATACAGCCTCAGTCACAAACAGTATACAGGTGTCACACATCACATCACTCAGCTCCGTACACAGCCTCAGTCACACGCAGTATACAGGTGTCACATATCACATCACTCAGCGCAGTCTGCTCCGTATACAGCCTCAGTCACACACAGTATACAGGTGTCACACATCACATCACTCAGCTCCGTACACAGCCTCAGTCACACGCAGTATACAGGTGTCACACATCACATCACTCAGCTCCGTACACAGCCTCAGTCACACGCAGTATACAGGTGTCACATATCACATCACTCAGCACAGTCTGCTCCGTATACAGCCTCAGTCACACACAGTATACAGGTGTCACATATCACATCACTCAGCGCAGTCTGCTCCGTATACAGCCTCAGTCACACGCAGTATACAGGTGTCACACATCACTCAGCTCCGTACACAGCCTCAGTCACACGCAGTATACAGGTGTCACACATCACATCACTCAGCTCCGTACACAGCCTCAGTCACACGCAGTATACAGGTGTCACATATCACATCACTCAGCACAGTCTGCTCCGTATACAGCCTCAGTCACACACAGTATACAGGTGTCACATATCACATCACTCAGCGCAGTCTGCTCCCTATACAGCCTCAGTCACACGCAGTATACAGGTGTCACATATCACATCACTCAGCGCAGTCTGCTCCGTATACAGCCTCAGTCACACGCAGTATACAGGTGTCACATATCACATCACTCAGCGCAGTCTGCTCCGTATAAAGCCTCAGTCACACGCAGTATACAGGTGTCACATATCACATCACTCAGCGCAGTCTGCTCCGTATACAGCCTCAGTCACACGCAGTATACAGGTGTCACATATCACATCACTCAGCGCAGTCTGCTCCTATACAGCCTCAGTCACACGCAGTATACAGGCGTCACATATCACATCACTCAGCACAGTCTGCTTCGTATACAGCCTCAGTCACATTCAGTATACAGGTGTCACATATCACATCACTCAGCACAGTCTGCTCCGTATACAGCCTCAGTCACACGCAGTATACAGGTGTCACATATCACATCACTCAGCCAGTCTGCTCCATATAAAGCCCCAGTCACACGCAGTATACAGGTGTCACATATCACATCACACAGCGCAGTCTGCTCCGTATACAGCCTCAGTCACACTCAGTATACAGGTGTCACATATAACATCACTCAGCGCAGTCTGCTCCGTATACAGCCTCAGTCACACGCAGTATACAGGTGTCACATATCACATCACTCAGCGCAGTCTGCTCTGTATACAGCCTCAGTCACACACACAGTATACAGGTGTCACATATCACATCACTCAGCGCAGTCTGCTCCATACACAGCCTCAGTCACACACAGTATACAGGTGTCACATATCACATCACTCAGCGCAGTCTGCTCCGTATACAGCCTCAGTCACACACATTATACAGGTGTCACATATCACATCACTCAGCGCAGTCTGCTCCGTATACAGCCTCAGTCACACGCAGTATACAGGTGTCACATATCACAACACTCAGCACAGTCTGCTCCGTATACAGCCTCAGTCACACGCAGTATACAGGTGTCACATATCACATCACTCAGCGCAGTCTGCTCCCTATACAGCCTCAGTCACACGCAGTATACTGGTGTCACATAGCACATCACTCAGCGCAGTCTGCTCCGTATACAGCCTCAGTCACACGCAGTATACAGGTGTCACATATCACATCACTCAGCGCAGTCTGCTCCGTATAAAGCCTCAGTCACACGCAGTATACAGGTGTCACATATCACATCACTCAGTGCAGTCTGCTCCGTATACAGCCTCAGTCACACGCAGTATACAGGTGTCACATATCACATCACTCAGCGCAGTCTGCTCTGTATACAGCCTCAGTCACACACACAGTATACAGGTGTCACATATCACATCACTCAGCGCAGTCTGCTCCATACACAGCCTCAGTCACACACAGTATACAGGTGTCACATATCACATCACTCAGCGCAGTCTGCTCCGTATACAGCCTCAGTCACACACATTATACAGGTGTCACATATCACATCACTCAGCGCAGTCTGCTCCGTATACAGCCTCAGTCACACACAGTATACAGGTGTCATACATCACATCACTCAGCGCAGTCTGCTCCGTATACAGCCTCAGTCACACACACAGTATACAGGTGTCACATATCACATCACTCAGCGCAGTCTGCCTCCGTATACAGCCTCAGTCACACGCAGTATACAGGGGTCACATATCACATCACTCAGCGCAGTCTGCTCCGTATACAGCCTCAGTCACACGCAGTATACAGGTGTCACATATCACATCACTCAGCGCAGTCTGCTCCGTATACAGCCTCAGTCACACGCAGTATACAGGTGTCACATATCACATCACTCAGCGCAGTCTGCTCCGTATACAGCCTCAGTCACACACACAGTAAGGTGTCACATATCACATCACTCAGCGCAGTCTGCTCCGTATACAGCCTCAGTCACACACACAGTATACAGGTGTCACATATCACATCACTCAGCGCAGTCTGCTCCGTATACAGCCTCAGTCACACACAGTATACAGGTGTCACATATCACATCACTCAGCGCACCGTATACAGCCTCAGTCACACGCAGTATACAGGTGTCACATATCACATCACTCAGCGCAGTCTGCTCCGTATACAGCCTCAGTCACACGCAGTATACAGGTGTCACATATCACATCACTCAGCACAGTCTGCTCCGTATACAGCCTCAGTCACACGCAGTATACAGGTGTCACATATCACATCACTCAGCGCAGTCTGCTCCGTATAAAGCCTCAGTCACACGCAGTATACAGGTGTCACATATCACATCACTCAGTGCAGTCTGCTCCGTATACAGCCTCAGTCACACGCAGTATACAGGTGTCACATATCACATCACTCAGCACAGTCTGCTCCGTATACAGCCTCAGTCACACGCAGTATACAGGTGTCACATATCACATCACTCAGCACAGTCTGCTCCGTATACAGCCTCAGTCACACACAGTATACAGGTGTCACATATCACATCACTCAGCACAGTCTGCTCCGTATACAGCAACAGTCACACGCAGTATACAGGTGTCACATATCACTCAGCGCAGTCTGCTCCGTATACAGCCTCAGTCACACAAGGTATACAGGTGTCACATATCACATCACTCAGTCAGTCTGCTCCGTATACAGCCTCGGTCACATGCGGTATACAGGTGTCACATATCACATCACTCAGCACAGTCTGCTCCGTATACAGCCTCAGTCACACACAGTATACAGGTGTCACATATCACATCACTCAGCGCAGTCTGCTCCGTATACAGCCTCAGTCACACACAGTATACAGGTGTCATACATCACATCACTCAGCGCAGTCTGCTCCGTATACAGCCTCAGTCACACACACAGTATACAGGTGTCACATATCACATCACTCAGCGCAGTCTGCTCCGTATACAGCCTCAGTCACACGCAGTATACAGGTGTCACATATCACATCACTCAGCACAGTCTGCTCCGTATACAGCCTCAGTCACACACAGTATACAGGTGTCACATATCACATCACTCAGCGCAGTCTGCTCCGTATAAAGCCTCAGTCACACGCAGTATACAGGTGTCACATATCACATCACTCAGCGCAGTCTGCTCCGTATAAAGCCTCAGTCACACGCAGTATACAGGTGTCACGTATCACATCACACAGCGCAGTCTGCTCCGTATACAGCCTCAGTCACACTCAGTATACAGGTGTCACATATAACATCACTCAGCGCAGTCTGCTCCGTATACAGCCTCAGTCACACGCAGTATACAGGTGTCACATATCACATCACTCAGCGCAGTCTGCTCCGTATACAGCCTCAGTCACACGCAGTATACAGGTGTCACATATCACATCACTCAGCACAGTCTGCTCCGTATACAGCCTCAGTCACACACAGTTTACAGGTGTCACATATCACATCACTCAGCGCAGTCTGCTCCGTATACAGACTCAGTCACACACAGTATACAGGTGTCACATATCACATCACTCAGCACAGTCTGCTCCGTATACAGCAACAGTATACAGGTGTCACATATCACATCACTCAGCACAGTCTGCTCCGTATACAGCCTAAGTCACACGCAGTATACAGGTGTCACATATCACTCAGTGCAGTCTGCTCCGTATACAGCCTCAGTCACACAAGGTATACAGGTGTCACATATCACATCACTCAGTGCAGTCTGCTCCGTATACAGCCTCGGTCACATGCGGTATACAGGTGTCACATATCACATCACTCAGCGCAGTCTGCTCCGTATACAGCCTCAGTCACACACAGTATACAGGTGTCACATATCACATCACTCAGCGCAGTCTGCTCCGTATACAGCCTCGGTCACACGCGGTATACAGGTGTCACATATCACATCACTCAGCGCAGTCTGCTCCGTATACAGCCTCAGTCACACGCGGTATACAGGTGTCACATATCACATCACTCAGCGCAGTCTGCTCCGTATACAGACTCAGTCACACGCAGTATACAGGTGTCACATATCGCATCACTCAGCGCAGTCTGCTCCGTATACAGCCTCAGTCACACACAGTATACAGGTGTCACAAATCACATCACTCAGCACAGTCTGCTCCGTATACAGCCTCGGTCACACGCGGTATACAGGTGTCACATATCACATCACTCAGCGCAGTCTGCTCCGTATACAGCCTCGGTCACACACAGTATACAGGTGTCGCATCACATCACTCAGCGCAGTCTGCTCCGTATACAGCCTCAGTCACACGCAGTATAAAGGTGTCACATATCGCATCACTCAGCGCAGTCTGCTCCGTATACAGCCTCAGTCACACACAGTATACAGGTGTCACATATCACATCACTCAGCACAGTTTGCTCCGTATACAGCCTCGGTCACACGCGGTATACAGGTGTCACATATCACATCACTCAGCGCAGTCTGCTCCGTATACAGCCTCAGTCACACACAGTATACAGGTGTCACATATCACATCACTCAGCACAGTCTGCTCCGTATACAGCCTCGGTCACACGAGGTATACAGGTGTCACATATCACATCAGTCTGCTCCGTATACAGCCTCGGTCACACACAGTATACAGGTGTCGCATCACATCACTCAGCGCAGTCTGCTCCGTATACAGCCTCAGTCACACACAGTATACAGGTGTCACATATCACATCACTCAGCGCAGTCTGCTCCATATACAGCCTCAGTCACACACAGTATACAGGTGTCACATATCACATCACTCAGCACAATCTGCTCCGTATACAGCCTCGGTCACACGCGGTATACAGGTGTCACATATCACATCACTCAGCGCAGTCTGCTCCGTATACAGCCTCGGTCACACGCAGTATACAGGTATCACATCACTCAGCGCAGTCTGCTCCATATACAGCCTCAGTCACACGCGGTATACAGGTGTCACATATCACATCACTCAGCGCAGTCTGCTCCGTATACAGCCTCAGTCACACGCAGTATACAGGTATCACATCACTCAGTGCAGTCTGCTCCGTATACAGCCTCAGTCACACGCAGTATACAGGTGTCACATCACTCAGCGCAGTCTGCTCTGTATACAGCCTCAGTCACACGCAGTATACAGGTGTCACATCACTCAGCGCAGTCTGCTCCATATACAGCCTCAGTCACACGCGGTATACAGGTGTCACATATCACATCACTCAGCGCAGTCTGCTCCGTATACAGCCTCAGTCACACGCAGTATACAGGTATCACATCACTCAGTGCAGTCTGCTCCGTATACAGCCTCAGTCACACGCAGTATACAGGTGTCACATCACTCAGTGCAGTCTGCTCCGTATACAGCCTCGGTCACACACAGTATACAGGTGTCACATATCACATCACTCAGCGCAGTCTGCTCCGTATACAGCCTCAGTGACACGTAGTATACAGGTGTCACATATCACATCACTCAGCGCAGTCTGCTCCGTATACAGCCTCGGTCACACACAGTATACAGGTGTCGCATCACATCACTCAGCGCAGTCTGCTCCGTATACAGCCTCAGTCACACACAGTATACAGGTGTCACATATCCCATCACTCAGCACAGTCTGCTCCGTATACAGCCTCGGTCACACGCGGTATACAGGTGTCACATATCACATCACTCAGCGCAGTCTGCTCCGTATACAGCCTCGGTCACACACAGTATACAGGTGTCGCATCACATCACTCAGCGCAGTCTGCTCCGTATACAGCCTCGGTCACACACAGTATACAGGTGTCACATATCACATCACTCAGCGCAGTCTGCTCCGTATACAGCCTCGGTCACACACAGTATACAGGTGTCGCATCACATCACTCAGCGCAGTCTGCTCCGTATAAAGCCTCAGTCACACACAGTATACAGGTGTCACATATCACATCACTCAGCGCAGTCTGCTCCGTATACAGCCTCAGTCACACGCAGTATACAGGTATCACATCACTCAGTGCAGTCTGCTCCGTATACAGCCTCAGTCACACGCAGTATACAGGTGTCACATCACTCAGCGCAGTCTGCTCTGTATACAGCCTCAGTCACACGCAGTATACAGGTGTCACATCACTCAGCGCAGTCTGCTCCATATACAGCCTCAGTCACACGCGGTATACAGGTGTCACATATCACATCACTCAGCGCAGTCTGCTCCGTATACAGCCTCAGTCACACGCAGTATACAGGTGTCACATATCACATCACTCAGCGCAGTCTGCTCCGTATACAGCCTCAGTCACACGCAGTATACAGGTGTCGCATCACTCAGCGCAGTCTGCTCCATATACAGCCTCAGTCACACGCGGTATACAGGTGTCACATCACTCAGCGCAGTCTGCTCCGTATACAGCCTCAGTCACACACGCAGTATACAGGTGTCACATATCACATCACTCAGCGCAGTCTGCTCCGTATACAGCCTCAGTCACACGCAGTATACAGGTGTCACATCACTTAGCGCAGTCTGCTCCATATACAGCCTCAGTCACACGCGGTATACAGGTGTCACATATCACATCACTCAGCGCAGTCTGCTCCGTATACAGCCTCAGTCACACGCGGTATACAGGTGTCACATCACTCAGCGCAGTCTGCTCCGTATACAGCCTCAGTCACACACGCAGTATACAGGTGTCACATATCCCATCACTCAGCACAGTCTGCTCCGTATACAGCCTCAGTCACACACATTATACAGGTGTCACATATCCCATCACTCAGCACAGTCTGCTCCGTATAGAGCCTCAGTCACACACGGTATACAGGTGTCACATATCACATCACTCAGCGTAGTCTGCTCCGTATACATCCTCAGTCACACACACAGTATACAGGTGTCACATATCACATCACTCAACACAGTCTGCTCCGTATACAGCCTCAGTCACACGCAGTATACAGGTGTCACATATCACATCACTCAGCGCAGTCTGCTCCGTATACAGTCTCAGTCACACGCAGTATACAGGTGTCACATATCACATCACTCAGTGCAGCCTGCTCCGTATACAGCCTCAGTCACACACAGAATACAGGTGTCACATATCGCATCACTCAGCGCAGTCTGCTCCGTATACAGCCTCAGTCACACACAGTATACAGGTGTCACATATCACATCACTCAGCGCAGCCTGCTCCGTATACATCCTCAGTCACACGCAGTATACAGGTGTCACATCACTCAGCACAGTCTGCTCCGTATACAGCCTCAGTCACACACAGTATACAGGTGTCACATATCACATCACTCAGCGCAGTCTGCTCCGTATACAGCCTCAGTCACACGCAGTATACAGGTGTCACATATCCCATCACTCAGCGCAGTCTGCTCCATATACAGCCTCAGTCACACACAGTATACAGGTGTCACATATCACATCACTCAGCGCAGTCTGCTCCGTATACAGCCTCCGTCACACCCAGTATACAGGTGTCACATATCACATCACTCAGCGCAGTCTGCTCCGTATACAGCCTCAGTCACACACAGTATAAATGTGTCACACATCACATCACTCAGCACAGTCTGCTCCATATACAGCCTCAGTCACACACAGTATACAGGTGTCACATATCCCATCACTCAGCACAGTCTGCTCCGTATACAGCCTCCGTCACACGCAGTATACAGGTGTCACATATCACATCACTCAGCGCAGTCTGCTCCGTATACAGCCTCCGTCACACGCAGTATACAGGTGTCACATATCACATCACTCAGCGCAGTCTGCTCCGTATACAGCCTCAGTCACACGCAGTATACAGGTGTCACATCACATCAATCAAGGCAGTCTGCTCTGTATACAGCCTCAGTCACACACACAGTATACAGGTGTCACATATCCCATCACTCAGCGCAGTCTGCTCCGTATACAGCCTCAGTCACACGCAGTATACAGGTGTCACATATCACATCACTCAGTACAGTCTGCTCCGTATACAGCCTCAGTCACACGCAGTATACAGGTGTCACATATCACATCACTCAGCGCAGTCTGCTCCGTATACAGCCTCAGTCACACGCGGTATACAGGTGTCACATATCACATCACTCCGCGCAGTCTGCTCCGTATACAGCCTCAGTCACACGCGGTATACAGGTGTCACATATCCCATCACTCAGCGCAGTCTGCTCCGTATACAGCCTCAGTCACACACAGTATACAGGTGTCACATCACTCAGCGCAGTCTGCTCCGTATACAGCATCAGTCACACGCGGTATACAGGTGTCACATATCACATCACTCAGCGCAGTCTGCTCCGTATACAGCCTCGGTCACACGCGGTATACAGGTGTCACATATCACATCACTCAGCGCAGTCTGCTCCGTATACAGCCTCAGTCACACACGGTATACAGGTGTCACATATCCCATCACTCAGCACAGTCTGCTCCGTATACAGCCTCAGTCACACACAGTATACAGGTGTCACATATCACATCACTCAGTGCAGCCTGCTCCGTATACAGCCTCAGTCACACACAGTATACAGGTGTCACATATCCCATCACTCAGCACAGTCTGCTCCGTATACAGCCTCAGTCACACGCGGTATACAGGTGTCACATATCACATCACTCCGCGCAGTCTGCTCCGTATACAGCCTCAGTCACACGCGGTATACAGGTGTCACATATCCCATCACTCAGCGCAGTCTGCTCCGTATACAGCCTCAGTCACACACAGTATACAGGTGTCACATCACTCAGCGCAGTCTGCTCCGTATACAGCATCAGTCACACGCAGTATACAGGTGTCACATATCCCATCACTCAGCACAGTCTGCTCCGTATACAGCCTCAGTCACACGCAGTATACAGGTGTCACATATCACATCACTCAGCGCAGTCTGCTCCGTATACAGCCTTAGTCACACGCAGTATACAGGTGTCACATATCACATCACTCAGCACAGTCTGCTCCGTATACAGCCTCAGTCACACGCAGTATACAGGTGTCACATATCACATCACTCAGCGCAGTCTGCTCCGTATACAGCCTCAGTCACACACACAGTATACAGGTGTCACATATCACATCACTCAGCGCAGTCTGCTCCATATACAGCCTCAGTCACACACAGTATACAGGTGTCACATATCACATCACTCAGCACAGTCTGGTCTGTATACAGCCTCAGTCACACGCGGTATACAGGTGTCACATATCCCATCACTCAGCGCAGTCTGCTCCGTATACAGCATCAGTCACACGCGGTATACAGGTGACCGTGTCACATATCCCATCACTCAGCGCAGTCTGCTCCGTATACAGCCTCAGTCACACACAGTATATAGATGTCACATTACACACCTGCAGCAGGCGTCTTATTGTTTATTGATGTTATATGTATCAGGACACATCTGTATGGGATCTGCATTTGCTGTTGCATTTGTAATGAGCATGGCAGATGCTGTGGTCCCTCCTTAAATTCTGGGGTAGATTAATATTTGTTGGAAGCCGCCAAGGAAACCCTTTGTCCCCCACAACTATTCTTCTCTACAGTGTTAGCCCTAGAGGAGGGTACTAATCTTGTCACGAGCAGTGGTGATCCGGATGCGATGACCGCCCTTTATCCGTAGTTCTCGCCATTGTGTTGTGGTCTCTTTTACACTGCAGTTACACAGGCACCCAGCAGAGGGCGCTCTCTGATCACATACAGCACTGGTGGTGGTGGTGGGGGGGGGAGCTGATCCTGTAATAACTGAGCACATTAGGACTTGGTGGGAAAGCAGATACATCTGTGGGAGATGCACAGGAGCAATCATGGCAGTTCTGGAGCATGTGTAATGGAAAGGCTTGCATTGTGTTTATAGGAAGCTGCTATCTTGTGTTATTATTGGACAGCTCAGGCTTATGGTTATCACTGAGATTAATAACGCAGATTTATCTGTCAGAGGTTGACATGCGATGTGTGGGTGGGGATCCATTCTCCTGCCCAAGATGGCTGCCTCAGACTGGGAATGGTTAAACATTCTGCACTTGGCGCATCAATGTTGCAGATATTAGAAGCATGCGTTGTCTATTAGGGTTGCAGTCAAAATCCCGACATTTAAAATCCCGACATATAGAATGTACAGGTGAAAAAGTCAACATGACTTTTGGTCGACAGGACGCGAGGTCGACATGGGTTTTCTCACTGTTTTTTGAGCCGACATGTGCCGACAGGCTGTATTTCATGCCCTACCATCCACTAGGGCATGGTGGGAGAATAAAATAGTGTGCCCGAAACATTGCAAGCGATGCGAAGGGCTGCGGTTCACTTCCAAATGTGTCCATGTCGACTGTGTCGACATTCGGGGCAAAAACTGTGAAAAACCCATGTTGGCCTCGCGACCTGTTGACCAGAAGTCATGTTGACTTTTTCACCTGTACATTCTATGTGTCGGTATTTTGGCCGTCGGGATTTCATACCGAATCCGTCTATTATATTTGTGTCAAACATGTTTATTGCATTAAAAGTAAAATGGTGAGGTTTTCATTCTATGCTCCTCGTTCCATGTTGGCCAGGTGGTTACTGGGTGGCACTGCAGCACCCGAGGGGCGTATGCCCCGATTTCTTATTTGTTGCTTGCACACTATACGCCAGATACAGTAAAGCAAAAAACCTGGAACCAACCATGATGAAATGAAGAGTAAATACTGGCTGCTTTTGCATGTAGCCCACATATGTTAGAACGCTTTATACTTACAATCCACCCAAATCTAAATCTCTTTGCACATATTGCATCTGCCCCATCTGCAGTGCAGCATAGATTTCCTAACGCAGCAGAATGAATCCCAGTGTCTTGTTTTTTATGTAAGGACCCCCCTTGGGTAATTTCACAGCAAACCAGCGCATGTTTCAGATTGGTATAATAAATGCTGCCATGGGTGTAAAGACCCCACACATCCTGGGGTGATGAGGAAACGGCTTTTGTAGTTATGTCTTTAACTAGAACTTTCCTGTTAATGTTTCTGTAAATTGGGTTTGCAGCTGAGCTGGATGTGAGTTGGGCTCAGTCTCGTTAACCCTTCATATGATTTCTAGCACAGCAGCGCCTATTTTACTGGTCGCTACATTAGAGGAAGCACGTTCCTCTTTAGGTGCGTTTGGGGGTGAGGTTCTGTCCGCAGCGCCTGCTCCCCCTACTTGCCGGTGCATGAAGATGGAAAGCTGTGTCACGTGGAAGGTTGTAGGAAGCAATCTGGTCATTGTCCTGGCCTAGCAAATTACCAAGCCTTTGTTTGCAGTCAGCGCAATCCGCGGTAGCATTACTATATTGGGGGTACTCAATCTGTGCAAATATCGTCCCTCGCGTATTCAATGTTGTTACTTGAAGGGTGTCAGATCTGTTTTGTCGGAAACAGCAGCAGATTGGCTCTCTCAGCCAATCCGCAACCGCCCTATTCATTTGAAATGTTCTGCCTGCCGCTGGGAGATGCCGGTGCCGGGACATCATCATCATGCCTACACATGATTCTGCAGTACAGGTCGTTCATCTTTCCGCCTGCTGAAGGGATCAGCAAGGTCGAACGACCCGCGGGCACCAGCATCAGATCGTCATCAAGCCAAAACACTTTCATTTTTTAAAACTATTGGTCATTCCAATCAGTCGGATGCGGCCATATCATTTAAAATAATTTAGGTGTAGGCACCTGAAGCCAAAACTTCTATGGACGTGTTTCAGTGTGTTCACATAAACCCTGAAGTAGGTGGCTACAGGGTGCTTGATTTAGGAGCCTGGGAGAAGCGGTTCTAGGTGCTGGTGGTAGGAGCCTGGGGGAAGCGGTGGTAGGAGCATGGGGGAAGCGGTTCCAGGTGTCGGTGGTAGGAGCCTGGTGGAAGCGGTTCCAGGTGCCGGTGGTAGGAGCCTGGTGGAAGCGGTTCCAGGTGCCGGTGATAGGAGCCTGGTGGAAGAGGTTCCAGGTGCCGGTGGTAGGAGCCTGGTGGAAGCGGTTCAAGGTGCCGGTGGTAGGAGCCTGGGAGAAGCGGTTCTAGGTGCCGGTGGCAGGACCTGGGAGAAGCGGTTCTAGGTGCCGGTGGCAGGAGCCTGGGAGAAGCGGTTCTAGGTGCAGGTGGTAGGAGCCTGGGGGAAATGGTTATGTTAGTGGGGTAGAGTGCAGCACAGGGCAGGCTGTATGTGCGCGGTGGGGAGCAGCACAGGGCAGGCTGTATGTGCGCGGTGGGGAGCAGCACAGGGCAGGCTGTATGTGCGCGGTGGGGAGCAGCACAGGACAGGCTGTATGTGCGCGGTGGGGAGCAGCACAGGGCATGCTGTATGTGCATGGTGGGGAGCAGCACAGGGCAGGCTGTATGTGCGCTGGGAGGAGGAGTAGCACAGGGCAGGCTGTATGTGTGCGGGGGAAGGAGCACAGGGCAGGCTGTATGTGTGCGGGGGGAGAGGAGCACAGGGCAGGCTGTATGTGTGCGGGGGGGAGAGGAGCACAGGGCAGGCTGTATGTGTGCGGGGGGGGGGGGGAGAGGAGCACAGTGCAGGCTGTATGTGTGCGGGGGGGGAGAGGAGCACAGGGCAGGCTGTATGTGTGCGGGGGGGAGAGGAGCACAGGGCAGGCTGTATGTGTGCGGGGGGGGGAGAGGAGCACAGGGCAGGCTGTATGTGTTCGGGGGGGGGGGGGGGTGAGCAGCACACGGGGGAGTGGCAAAGGGCAGGCTGTATGTGTGCGGGGGGGAGAGGAGCACAGGGCAGGCTGTATGTGTGGGGGGGGAGAGGAGCACAGGGCAGGCTGTATGTGTGCGGGGGGAGAGGAGCACAGGGCAGGCTGTATGTGTGCGGGGCGGAGAGGAGCACAGGGCAGGCTGTATGTGTGTGGGGGGGAGAGGAGCACAAGGCAGGCTGTATGTGTGCGGGGGGGGGAGAGGAGCACAGGGCAGGCTGTATGTGTGCGGGGGGAGAGAGGAGCACAGGGCAGGCTGTATGTGTGCGGGGGGAGAGGAGCACAAGGCAGGCTGTATGTGTGCGGGGGGAGAGGAGCACAGGGCAGGCTGTATGTGTGCGGGGGGTGGGGGAGAGGAGCACAGGGCAGGCTGTATGTGTTCGCCGGGGGGGAGAGGAGCACAGGGCAGGCTGTATGTGTTGGGGGGGGGGGGGTGAGGAGCACAGGGCAGGCTGTATGTGTTCGGGGGGGGGGGGTGAGCAGCACGGGGGGAGTGGCAAAGGGCAGGCTGTATGTGTGCGGGGGGAGAGGAGCACAGGGCAGGCTGTATGTGTGCGGTGGGGGGAGAGGAGCACAGGGCAGGCTGTATGTGTGTGGGGGGGGGGGGAAGAGAAGCACAGGGCAGGCTGTATGGAGGGGAAGAGGAGCACAGGGCAGGCTGTATGGGGGGAGAGGAGCACAGGGCAGGCTGTATGTGTGCGGGGGGGA
>NW_028142758.1:0-31698 GCF_055691185.1 Crinia signifera | reverse complement strand
TAAAATCGGCCCCAGCTCATTCCGCCTTAGAGAAAACCGCGTTGACATTTTTTCAAATGCTTTGCAATATCTCCTTAACGAAAAGAGCTGGAAGGCTGAAAATGCAGATTTAGACTTGTAGGCATTGTGTGAACAAGATAGCGTTGAAAATCGGCCCCGGCTCATTCCGCCTTAGAGAAAACCGCGTTGACATTTTTTCCAAATGCTTTGCAATATCTCCTTAACGAAAAGAGCTAGAAGGCTGAAAATGCAGATTTAGACTTGTAGGCATTGTGTGAACAAGATAACGTTGAAAAATCGGCCCCAGCTCATTCCGCCTTAGAGAAAACCGCGTTGACATTTTTTCCAAATGCTTTGCAATATCTCCTTAACGAAAAGAGCTGGAAGGCTGAAAATGCAGATTTAGACTTGTAGGCATTGTGTGAACAAGATAACGTTGAAAAATCGGCCCCAGCTTATTCCGCCTTAGAGAAAACCGCGTTGACATTTTTTCCAAATGCTTTGCAATATCTCCTTAACGAAAAGAGCTAGAAGGCTGAAAATGCAGATTTAGACTTGTAGGCATTGTGTGAACAAGATAACGTTGAAAAATCGGCCCCAGCTCATTCCGCCTTAGAGAAAACCGCGTTGACATTTTTCCAAATGCTTTGCAATATCTCCTTAACGAAAAGAGCTAGAAGGCTGAAAATGCAGATTTAGACTTGTAGGCATTGTGTGAACAAGATAACGTTGAAAAATCGGCCCCAGCTTATTCCGCCTTAGAGAAAACCGCGTTGACATTTTTTCCAAATGCTTTGCAATATCTCCTTAACGAAAAGAGCTGGAAGGCTAAAAATGCAGATTTAGACTTGTAGGCATTGTGTGAACAAGATAGCGTTGAAAAATCGGCCCCAGCTTATTCCGCCTTAGAGAAAACCGCGTTGACATTTTTTCCAAATGCCTTGCAATATCTCCTTAACGAAAAGAGCTAGAAGGCTGAAAATGCAGATTTAGACTTGTAGGCATTGTGTGAACAAGATAACGTTGAAAAATCGGCCCCAGCTCATTCCGCCTTAGAGAAAACCGCGTTGACATTTTTTTCCAAATGCTTTGCAATATCTCCTTAACGAAAAGAGCTGGAAGGCTGAAAATGCAGATTTAGACTTGTAGGCATTGTGTGAACAAGATAGCGTTGAAAAATCGGCCCCAGCTCATTCCGCCTTAGAGAAAACCGCGTTGACATTTTTTCCAAATGCTTTGCAATATCTCCTTAACGAAAAGAGCTAGAAGGCTGAAAATGCAGATTTAGACTTGTAGGCATTGTGTGAACAAGATAACGTTGAAAAATCGGCCCCAGCTTATTCCGCCTTAGAGAAAACCGCGTTGACATTTTTTCCAAATGCTTTGCAATATCTCCTTAACGAAAAGAGCTGGAAGGCTGAAAATGCAGATTTAGACTTGTAGGCATTGTGTGAACAAGATAGCGTTGAAAAATCGGCCCCAGCTCATTCCGCCTTAGAGAAAACCGCGTTGACATTTTTTCCAAATGCTTTGCAATATCTCCTTAACGAAAAGAGCTAGAAGGCTGAAAATGCAGATTTAGACTTGTAGGCATTGTGTGAACAAGATAACGTTGAAAAATCGGCCCCAGCTTATTCCGCCTTAGAGAAAACCGCGTTGACATTTTTTCCAAATGCTTTGCAATATCTCCTTAACGAAAAGAGCTGGAAGGCTGAAAATGCAGATTTAGACTTGTAGGCATTGTGTGAACAAGATAACGTTGAAAAATCGGCCCCAGCTTATTCCGCCTTAGAGAAAACCGCGTTGACATTTTTTCCAAATGCCTTGCAATATCTCCTTAACGAAAAGAGCTAGAAGGCTAAAAATGCAGATTTAGACTTGTAGGCATTGTGTGAACAAGATAGCGTTGAAAAATCGGCCCCAGCTTATTCCGCCTTAGAGAAAACCGCGTTGACATTTTTTCCAAATGCCTTGCAATATCTCCTTAACGAAAAGAGCTAGAAGGCTGAAAATGCAGATTTAGACTTGTAGGCATTGTGTGAACAAGATAACGTTGAAAAATCGGCCCCAGCTCATTCCGCCTTAGAGAAAACCGCGTTGACATTTTTTCCAAATGCTTTGCAATATCTCCTTAACGAAAAGAGCTGGAAGGCTGAAAATGCAGATTTAGACTTGTAGGCATTGTGTGAACAAGATAGCGTTGAAAAATCGGCCCCGGCTCATTCCGCCTTAGAGAAAACCGCGTTGACATTTTTTCCAAATGCTTTGCAATATCTCCTTAACGAAAAGAGCTAGAAGGCTGAAAATGCAGATTTAGACTTGTAGGCATTGTGTGAACAAGATAACGTTGAAAAATCGGCCCCAGCTCATTCCGCCTTAGAGAAAACCGCGTTGACATTTTTTCCAAATGCTTTGCAATATCTCCTTAACGAAAAGAGCTGGAAGGCTGAAAATGCAGATTTAGACTTGTAGGCATTGTGTGAACAAGATAACGTTGAAAAATCGGCCCCAGCTTATTCCGCCTTAGAGAAAACCGCGTTGACATTTTTTCCAAATGCCTTGCAATATCTCCTTAACGAAAAGAGCTAGAAGGCTGAAAATGCAGATTTAGACTTGTAGGCATTGTGTGAACAAGATAACGTTGAAAAATCGGCCCAGCTCATTCCGCCTTAGAGAAAACCGCGTTGACATTTTTCCAAATGCTTTGCAATATCTCCTTAACGAAAAGAGCTAGAAGGCTGAAAATGCAGATTTAGACTTGTAGGCATTGTGTGAACAAGATAACGTTGAAAAATCGGCCCCAGCTTATTCCGCCTTAGAGAAAACCGCGTTGACATTTTTTCCAAATGCTTTGCAATATCTCCTTAACGAAAAGAGCTGGAAGGCTAAAAATGCAGATTTAGACTTGTAGGCATTGTGTGAACAAGATAGCGTTGAAAAATCGGCCCCAGCTTATTCCGCCTTAGAGAAAACCGCGTTGACATTTTTTCCAAATGCCTTGCAATATCTCCTTAACGAAAAGAGCTAGAAGGCTGAAAATGCAGATTTAGACTTGTAGGCATTGTGTGAACAAGATAACGTTGAAAAATCGGCCCCAGCTCATTCCGCCTTAGAGAAAACCGCGTTGACATTTTTTCCAAATGCTTTGCAATATCTCCTTAACGAAAAGAGCTGGAAGGCTGAAAATGCAGATTTAGACTTGTAGGCATTGTGTGAACAAGATAGCGTTGAAAAATCGGCCCCAGCTCATTCCGCCTTAGAGAAAACCGCGTTGACATTTTTTCCAAATGCTTTGCAATATCTCCTTAACGAAAAGAGCTAGAAGGCTGAAAATGCAGATTTAGACTTGTAGGCATTGTGTGAACAAGATAACGTTGAAAAATCGGCCCCAGCTTATTCCGCCTTAGAGAAAACCGCGTTGACATTTTTTCCAAATGCTTTGCAATATCTCCTTAACGAAAAGAGCTGGAAGGCTGAAAATGCAGATTTAGACTTGTAGGCATTGTGTGAACAAGATAGCGTTGAAAAATCGGCCCCAGCTCATTCCGCCTTAGAGAAAACCGCGTTGACATTTTTTCCAAATGCTTTGCAATATCTCCTTAACGAAAAGAGCTAGAAGGCTGAAAATGCAGATTTAGACTTGTAGGCATTGTGTGAACAAGATAACGTTGAAAAATCGGCCCCAGCTTATTCCGCCTTAGAGAAAACCGCGTTGACATTTTTTCCAAATGCTTTGCAATATCTCCTTAACGAAAAGAGCTGGAAGGCTGAAAATGCAGATTTAGACTTTGTAGGCATTGTGTGAACAAGATAACGTTGAAAAATCGGCCCCAGCTTATTCCGCCTTAGAGAAAACCGCGTTGACATTTTTTCCAAATGCCTTGCAATATCTCCTTAACGAAAAGAGCTAGAAGGCTGAAAATGCAGATTTAGACTTGTAGGCATTGTGTGAACAAGATAACGTTGAAAAATCGGCCCCAGCTCATTCCGCCTTAGAGAAAACCGCGTTGACATTTTTTCCAAATGCTTTGCAATATCTCCTTAACGAAAAGAGCTAGAAGGCTGAAAATGCAGATTTAGACTTGTAGGCATTGTGTGAACAAGATAACGTTGAAAAATCGGCCCCAGCTTATTCCGCCTTAGAGAAAACCGCGTTGACATTTTTTCCAAATGCTTTGCAATATCTCCTTAACGAAAAGAGCTGGAAGGCTAAAAATGCAGATTTAGACTTGTAGGCATTGTGTGAACAAGATAGCGTTGAAAAATCGGCCCCAGCTTATTCCGCCTTAGAGAAAACCGCGTTGACATTTTTTCCAAATGCCTTGCAATATCTCCTTAACGAAAAGAGCTAGAAGGCTGAAAATGCAGATTTAGACTTGTAGGCATTGTGTGAACAAGATAACGTTGAAAAATCGGCCCCAGCTCATTCCGCCTTAGAGAAAACCGCGTTGACATTTTTTCCAAATGCTTTGCAATATCTCCTTAACGAAAAGAGCTGGAAGGCTGAAAATGCAGATTTAGACTTGTAGGCATTGTGTGAACAAGATAGCGTTGAAAAATCGGCCCCAGCTCATTCCGCCTTAGAGAAAACCGCGTTGACATTTTTTCCAAATGCTTTGCAATATCTCCTTAACGAAAAGAGCTAGAAGGCTGAAAATGCAGATTTAGACTTGTAGGCATTGTGTGAACAAGATAACGTTGAAAAATCGGCCCCAGCTTATTCCGCCTTAGAGAAAACCGCGTTGACATTTTTTCCAAATGCTTTGCAATATCTCCTTAACGAAAAGAGCTGGAAGGCTGAAAATGCAGATTTAGACTTGTAGGCATTGTGTGAACAAGATAGCGTTGAAAAATCGGCCCCAGCTCATTCCGCCTTAGAGAAAACCGCGTTGACATTTTTTCCAAATGCTTTGCAATATCTCCTTAACGAAAAGAGCTAGAAGGCTGAAAATGCAGATTTAGACTTGTAGGCATTGTGTGAACAAGATAACGTTGAAAAATCGGCCCCAGCTTATTCCGCCTTAGAGAAAACCGCGTTGACATTTTTTCCAAATGCTTTGCAATATCTCCTTAACGAAAAGAGCTGGAAGGCTGAAAATGCAGATTTAGACTTGTAGGCATTGTGTGAACAAGATAGCGTTGAAAAATCGGCCCCAGCTCATTCCGCCTTAGAGAAAACCGCGTTGACATTTTTTCCAAATGCTTTGCAATATCTCCTTAACGAAAAGAGCTAGAAGGCTGAAAATGCAGATTTAGACTTGTAGGCATTGTGTGAACAAGATAACGTTGAAAAATCGGCCCCAGCTTATTCCGCCTTAGAGAAAACCGCGTTGACATTTTTTCCAAATGCTTTGCAATATCTCCTTAACGAAAAGAGCTGGAAGGCTGAAAATGCAGATTTAGACTTGTAGGCATTGTGTGAACAAGATAACGTTGAAAAATCGGCCCCAGCTCATTCCGCCTTAGAGAAAACCGCGTTGACATTTTTTCCAAATGCTTTGCAATATCTCCTTAACGAAAAGAGCTAGAAGGCTGAAAATGCAGATTTAGACTTGTAGGCATTGTGTGAACAAGATAACGTTGAAAAATCGGCCCCAGCTTATTCCGCCTTAGAGAAAACCGCGTTGACATTTTTTCCAAATGCTTTGCAATATCTCCTTAACGAAAAGAGCTGGAAGGCTGAAAATGCAGATTTAGACTTGTAGGCATTGTGTGAACAAGATAGCGTTGAAAAATCGGCCCCAGCTTATTCCGCCTTAGAGAAAACCGCGTTGACATTTTTTCCAAATGCTTTGCAATATCTCCTTAACGAAAAGAGCTGGTAGGCTGAAAATGCAGATTTAGACTTGTAGGCATTGTGTGAACAAGATAACGTTGAAAAATCGGCCCCAGCTTATTCCGCCTTAGAGAAAACCGCGTTGACATTTTTTCCAAATGCTTTGCAATATCTCCTTAACGAAAAGAGCTAGAAGGCTGAAAATGCAGATTTAGACTTGTAGGCATTGTGTGAACAAGATAACGTTGAAAAATCGGCCCTAGCTTATTCCGCCTTAGAGAAAACCGCGTTGACATTTTTTCCAAATGCTTTGCAATATCTCCTTAACGAAAAGAGCTGGAAGGCTAAAATGCAGATTTAGACTTGTAGGCATTGTGTGAACAAGATAGCGTTGAAAAATCGGCCCCAGCTTATTCCGCCTTAGAGAAAACCGCGTTGACATTTTTTCCAAATGCCTTGCAATATCTCCTTAACGAAAAGAGCTAGAAGGCTGAAAATGCAGATTTAGACTTGTAGGCATTGTGTGAACAAGATAACGTTGAAAAATCGGCCCCAGCTCATTCCGCCTTAGAGAAAACCGCGTTGACATTTTTTCCAAATGCTTTGCAATATCTCCTTAACGAAAAGAGCTGGAAGGCTGAAAATGCAGATTTAGACTTGTAGGCATTGTGTGAACAAGATAGCGTTGAAAAATCGGCCCCGGCTCATTCCGCCTTAGAGAAAACCGCGTTGACATTTTTTCCAAATGCTTTGCAATATCTCCTTAACGAAAAGAGCTAGAAGGCTGAAAATGCAGATTTAGACTTGTAGGCATTGTGTGAACAAGATAACGTTGAAAAATCGGCCCCAGCTCATTCCGCCTTAGAGAAAACCGCGTTGACATTTTTTCCAAATGCTTTGCAATATCTCCTTAACGAAAAGAGCTGGAAGGCTGAAAATGCAGATTTAGACTTGTAGGCATTGTGTGAACAAGATAACGTTGAAAAATCGGCCCCAGCTTATTCCGCCTTAGAGAAAACCGCGTTGACATTTTTTCCAAATGCCTTGCAATATCTCCTTAACGAAAAGAGCTAGAAGGCTGAAAATGCAGATTTAGACTTGTAGGCATTGTGTGAACAAGATAACGTTGAAAAATCGGCCCCAGCTCATTCCGCCTTAGAGAAAACCGCGTTGACATTTTTTCCAAATGCTTTGCAATATCTCCTTAACGAAAAGAGCTAGAAGGCTGAAAATGCAGATTTAGACTTGTAGGCATTGTGTGAACAAGATAACGTTGAAAAATCGGCCCCAGCTTATTCCGCCTTAGAGAAAACCGCGTTGACATTTTTTCCAAATGCTTTGCAATATCTCCTTAACGAAAAGAGCTGGAAGGCTAAAAATGCAGATTTAGACTTGTAGGCATTGTGTGAACAAGATAGCGTTGAAAAATCGGCCCCAGCTTATTCCGCCTTAGAGAAAACCGCGTTGACATTTTTTCCAAATGCCTTGCAATATCTCCTTAACGAAAAGAGCTAGAAGGCTGAAAATGCAGATTTAGACTTGTAGGCATTGTGTGAACAAGATAACGTTGAAAAATCGGCCCCAGCTCATTCCGCCTTAGAGAAAACCGCGTTGACATTTTTTCCAAATGCTTTGCAATATCTCCTTAACGAAAAGAGCTGGAAGGCTGAAAATGCAGATTTAGACTTGTAGGCATTGTGTGAACAAGATAGCGTTGAAAAATCGGCCCCAGCTCATTCCGCCTTAGAGAAAACCGCGTTGACATTTTTTCCAAATGCTTTGCAATATCTCCTTAACGAAAAGAGCTAGAAGGCTGAAAATGCAGATTTAGACTTGTAGGCATTGTGTGAACAAGATAACGTTGAAAAATCGGCCCCAGCTTATTCCGCCTTAGAGAAAACCGCGTTGACATTTTTTCCAAATGCTTTGCAATATCTCCTTAACGAAAAGAGCTGGAAGGCTGAAAATGCAGATTTAGACTTGTAGGCATTGTGTGAACAAGATAGCGTTGAAAATCGGCCCCAGCTCATTCCGCCTTAGAGAAAACCGCGTTGACATTTTTTCCAAATGCTTTGCAATATCTCCTTAACGAAAAGAGCTAGAAGGCTGAAAATGCAGATTTAGACTTGTAGGCATTGTGTGAACAAGATAACGTTGAAAAATCGGCCCCAGCTTATTCCGCCTTAGAGAAAACCGCGTTGACATTTTTTCCAAATGCTTTGCAATATCTCCTTAACGAAAAGAGCTGGAAGGCTGAAAATGCAGATTTAGACTTGTAGGCATTGTGTGAACAAGATAGCGTTGAAAAATCGGCCCCAGCTTATTCCGCCTTAGAGAAAACCGCGTTGACATTTTTTCCAAATGCTTTGCAATATCTCCTTAACGAAAAGAGCTAGAAGGCTGAAAATGCAGATTTAGACTTGTAGGCATTGTGTGAACAAGATAACGTTGAAAAATCGGCCCCAGCTTATTCCGCCTTAGAGAAAACCGCGTTGACATTTTTTCCAAATGCTTTGCAATATCTCCTTAACGAAAAGAGCTGGAAGGCTGAAAATGCAGATTTAGACTTGTAGGCATTGTGTGAACAAGATAACGTTGAAAAATCGGCCCCAGCTCATTCCGCCTTAGAGAAAACCGCGTTGACATTTTTTCCAAATGCTTTGCAATATCTCCTTAACGAAAAGAGCTAGAAGGCTGAAAATGCAGATTTAGACTTGTAGGCATTGTGTGAACAAGATAACGTTGAAAAATCGGCCCCAGCTTATTCCGCCTTAGAGAAAACCGCGTTGACATTTTTTCCAAATGCTTTGCAATATCTCCTTAACGAAAAGAGCTGGAAGGCTGAAAATGCAGATTTAGACTTGTAGGCATTGTGTGAACAAGATAGCGTTGAAAAATCGGCCCCAGCTTATTCCGCCTTAGAGAAAACCGCGTTGACATTTTTTCCAAATGCTTTGCAATATCTCCTTAACGAAAAGAGCTGGAAGGCTGAAAATGCAGATTTAGACTTGTAGGCATTGTGTGAACAAGATAACGTTGAAAAATCGGCCCCAGCTTATTCCGCCTTAGAGAAAACCGCGTTGACATTTTTTCCAAATGCTTTGCAATATCTCCTTAACGAAAAGGGCTAGAAGGCTGAAAATGCAGATTTAGACTTGTAGGCATTGTGTGAACAAGATAACGTTGAAAAATCGGCCCCAGCTTATTCCGCCTTAGAGAAAACCGCGTTGACATTTTTTCCAAATGCTTTGCAATATCTCCTTAACGAAAAGAGCTGGAAGGCTGAAAATGCAGATTTAGACTTGTAGGCATTGTGTGAACAAGATAGCGTTGAAAAATCGGCCCCAGCTTATTCCGCCTTAGAGAAAACCGCGTTGACATTTTTTCCAAATGCTTGCAATATCTCCTTAACGAAAAGAGCTAGAAGGCTGAAAATGCAGATTTAGACTTGTAGGCATTGTGTGAACAAGATAACGTTGAAAAATCGGCCCCAGCTCATTCCGCCTTAGAGAAAACCGCGTTGACATTTTTTCCAAATGCTTTGCAATATCTCCTTAACGAAAAGAGCTGGAAGGCTGAAAATGCAGATTTAGACTTGTAGGCATTGTGTGAACAAGATAACGTTGAAAAATCGGCCCCAGCTCATTCCGCCTTAGAGAAAACCGCGTTGACATTTTTTCCAAATGCTTTGCAATATCTCCTTAACGAAAAGAGCTGGAAGGCTGAAAATGCAGATTTAGACTTGTAGGCATTGTGTGAACAAGATAACGTTGAAAAATCGGCCCCAGCTTATTCCGCCTTAGAGAAAACCGCGTTGACATTTTTTCCAAATGCTTGCAATATCTCCTTAACGAAAAGAGCTAGAAGGCTGAAAATGCAGATTTAGACTTGTAGGCATTGTGTGAACAAGATAACGTTGAAAAATCGGCCCCAGCTCATTCCGCCTTAGAGAAAACCGCGTTGACATTTTTTCCAAATGCTTTGCAATATCTCCTTAACGAAAAGAGCTAGAAGGCTGAAAATGCAGATTTAGACTTGTAGGCATTGTGTGAACAAGATAACGTTGAAAAATCGGCCCCAGCTTATTCCGCCTTAGAGAAAACCGCGTTGACATTTTTTCCAAATGCTTTGCAATATCTCCTTAACGAAAAGAGCTGGAAGGCTAAAATGCAGATTTAGACTTTGTAGGCATTGTGTGAACAAGATAGCGTTGAAAAATCGGCCCCAGCTTATTCCGCCTTAGAGAAAACCGCGTTGACATTTTTTCCAAATGCCTTGCAATATCTCCTTAACGAAAAGAGCTAGAAGGCTGAAAATGCAGATTTAGACTTGTAGGCATTGTGTGAACAAGATAACGTTGAAAAATCGGCCCCAGCTCATTCCGCCTTAGAGAAAACCGCGTTGACATTTTTTCCAAATGCTTTGCAATATCTCCTTAACGAAAAGAGCTGGAAGGCTGAAAATGCAGATTTAGACTTGTAGGCATTGTGTGAACAAGATAGCGTTGAAAAATCGGCCCCAGCTCATTCCGCCTTAGAGAAAACCGCGTTGACATTTTTTCCAAATGCTTTGCAATATCTCCTTAACGAAAAGAGCTAGAAGGCTGAAAATGCAGATTTAGACTTGTAGGCATTGTGTGAACAAGATAACGTTGAAAAATCGGCCCCAGCTTATTCCGCCTTAGAGAAAACCGCGTTGACATTTTTTCCAAATGCTTTGCAATATCTCCTTAACGAAAAGAGCTGGAAGGCTGAAAATGCAGATTTAGACTTGTAGGCATTGTGTGAACAAGATAACGTTGAAAAATCGGCCCCAGCTCATTCCGCCTTAGAGAAAACCGCGTTGACATTTTTTCCAAATGCTTTGCAATATCTCCTTAACGAAAAGAGCTAGAAGGCTGAAAATGCAGATTTAGACTTGTAGGCATTGTGTGAACAAGATAGCGTTGAAAAATCGGCCCCAGCTTATTCCGCCTTAGAGAAAACCGCGTTGACATTTTTTCCAAATGCTTTGCAATATCTCCTTAACGAAAAGAGCTGGAAGGCTAAAAATGCAGATTTAGACTTGTAGGCATTGTGTGAACAAGATAGCGTTGAAAAATCGGCCCCAGCTTATTCCGCCTTAGAGAAAACCGCGTTGACATTTTTTCCAAATGCTTTGCAATATCTCCTTAACGAAAAGAGCTGGTAGGCTGAAAATGCAGATTTAGACTTGTAGGCATTGTGTGAACAAGATAACGTTGAAAAATCGGCCCCAGCTTATTCCGCCTTAGAGAAAACCGCGTTGACATTTTTTCCAAATGCTTTGCAATATCTCCTTAACGAAAAGCGCTAGAAGGCTGAAAATGCAGATTTAGACTTGTAGGCATTGTGTGAACAAGATAACGTTGAAAAATCGGCCCTAGCTTATTCCGCCTTAGAGAAAACCGCGTTGACATTTTTTCCAAATGCTTTGCAATATCTCCTTAACGAAAAGAGCTGGAAGGCTAAAAATGCAGATTTAGACTTGTAGGCATTGTGTGAACAAGATAGCGTTGAAAAATCGGCCCCAGCTTATTCCGCCTTAGAGAAAACCGCGTTGACATTTTTTCCAAATGCCTTGCAATATCTCCTTAACGAAAAGAGCTAGAAGGCTGAAAATGCAGATTTAGACTTGTAGGCATTGTGTGAACAAGATAACGTTGAAAAATCGGCCCCAGCTCATTCCGCCTTAGAGAAAACCGCGTTGACATTTTTTCCAAATGCTTTGCAATATCTCCTTAACGAAAAGAGCTGGAAGGCTGAAAATGCAGATTTAGACTTGTAGGCATTGTGTGAACAAGATAACGTTGAAAAATCGGCCCCAGCTCATTCCGCCTTAGAGAAAACCGCGTTGACATTTTTTCCAAATGCCTTGCAATATCTCCTTAACGAAAAGAGCTAGAAGGCTGAAAATGCAGATTTAGACTTGTAGGCATTGTGTGAACAAGATAACGTTGAAAAATCGGCCCCAGCTCATTCCGCCTTAGAGAAAACCGCGTTGAAATTTTTTCCAAATGCTTTGCAATATCTCCTTAACGAAAAGAGCTAGAAGGCTGAAAATGCAGATTTAGACTTGTAGGCATTGTGTGAACAAGATAACGTTGAAAAATCGGCCCCAGCTTATTCCGCCTTAGAGAAAACCGCGTTGACATTTTTTCCAAATGCTTTGCAATATCTCCTTAACGAAAAGAGCTGGAAGGCTGAAAATGCAGATTTAGACTTGTAGGCATTGTGTGAACAAGATAGCGTTGAAAAATCGGCCCCAGCTCATTCCGCCTTAGAGAAAACCGCGTTGACATTTTTTCCAAATGCTTTGCAATATCTCCTTAACGAAAAGAGCTAGAAGGCTGAAAATGCAGATTTAGACTTGTAGGCATTGTGTGAACAAGATAACGTTGAAAAATCGGCCCCAGCTTATTCCGCCTTAGAGAAAACCGCGTTGACATTTTTTCCAAATGCTTTGCAATATCTCCTTAACGAAAAGAGCTAGAAGGCTGAAAATGCAGATTTAGACTTGTAGGCATTGTGTGAACAAGATAACGTTGAAAAATCGGCCCCAGCTTATTCCGCCTTAGAGAAAACCGCGTTGACATTTTTTCCAAATGCTTTGCAATATCTCCTTAACGAAAAGAGCTGGAAGGCTAAAAATGCAGATTTAGACTTGTAGGCATTGTGTGAACAAGATAGCGTTGAAAAATCGGCCCCAGCTTATTCCGCCTTAGAGAAAACCGCGTTGACATTTTTTCCAAATGCCTTGCAATATCTCCTTAACGAAAAGAGCTAGAAGGCTGAAAATGCAGATTTAGACTTGTAGGCATTGTGTGAACAAGATAACGTTGAAAAATCGGCCCCAGCTTATTCCGCCTTAGAGAAAACCGCGTTGACATTTTTTCCAAATGCCTTGCAATATCTCCTTAACGAAAAGAGCTAGAAGGCTGAAAATGCAGATTTAGACTTGTAGGCATTGTGTGAACAAGATAACGTTGAAAAATCGGCCCCAGCTCATTCCGCCTTAGAGAAAACCGCGTTGACATTTTTTCCAAATGCTTTGCAATATCTCCTTAACGAAAAGAGCTAGAAGGCTGAAAATGCAGATTTAGACTTGTAGGCATTGTGTGAACAAGATAACGTTGAAAAATCGGCCCCAGCTTATTCCGCCTTAGAGAAAACCGCGTTGACATTTTTTCCAAATGCTTTGCAATATCTCCTTAACGAAAAGAGCTGGAAGGCTAAAAATGCAGATTTAGACTTGTAGGCATTGTGTGAACAAGATAGCGTTGAAAAATCGGCCCCAGCTTATTCCGCCTTAGAGAAAACCGCGTTGACATTTTTTCCAAATGCCTTGCAATATCTCCTTAACGAAAAGAGCTAGAAGGCTGAAAATGCAGATTTAGACTTGTAGGCATTGTGTGAACAAGATAACGTTGAAAAATCGGCCCCAGCTCATTCCGCCTTAGAGAAAACCGCGTTGACATTTTTTCCAAATGCTTTGCAATATCTCCTTAACGAAAAGAGCTGGAAGGCTGAAAATGCAGATTTAGACTTGTAGGCATTGTGTGAACAAGATAGCGTTGAAAAATCGGCCCCAGCTCATTCCGCCTTAGAGAAAACCGCGTTGACATTTTTTCCAAATGCTTTGCAATATCTCCTTAACGAAAAGAGCTAGAAGGCTGAAAATGCAGATTTAGACTTGTAGGCATTGTGTGAACAAGATAACGTTGAAAAATCGGCCCCAGCTTATTCCGCCTTAGAGAAAACCGCGTTGACATTTTTTCCAAATGCTTTGCAATATCTCCTTAACGAAAAGAGCTGGAAGGCTGAAAATGCAGATTTAGACTTGTAGGCATTGTGTGAACAAGATAGCGTTGAAAAATCGGCCCCAGCTCATTCCGCCTTAGAGAAAACCGCGTTGACATTTTTTCCAAATGCTTTGCAATATCTCCTTAACGAAAAGAGCTAGAAGGCTGAAAATGCAGATTTAGACTTGTAGGCATTGTGTGAACAAGATAACGTTGAAAAATCGGCCCCAGCTTATTCCGCCTTAGAGAAAACCGCGTTGACATTTTTTCCAAATGCTTTGCAATATCTCCTTAACGAAAAGAGCTGGAAGGCTGAAAATGCAGATTTAGACTTGTAGGCATTGTGTGAACAAGATAGCGTTGAAAAATCGGCCCCAGCTTATTCCGCCTTAGAGAAAACCGCGTTGACATTTTTTCCAAATGCTTTGCAATATCTCCTTAACGAAAAGAGCTAGAAGGCTGAAAATGCAGATTTAGACTTGTAGGCATTGTGTGAACAAGATAACGTTGAAAAATCGGCCCCAGCTTATTCCGCCTTAGAGAAAACCGCGTTGACATTTTTTCCAAATGCTTTGCAATATCTCCTTAACGAAAAGAGCTGGAAGGCTGAAAATGCAGATTTAGACTTGTAGGCATTGTGTGAACAAGATAACGTTGAAAAATCGGCCCCAGCTCATTCCGCCTTAGAGAAAACCGCGTTGACATTTTTTCCAAATGCTTTGCAATATCTCCTTAACGAAAAGAGCTAGAAGGCTGAAAATGCAGATTTAGACTTGTAGGCATTGTGTGAACAAGATAACGTTGAAAAATCGGCCCCAGCTTATTCCGCCTTAGAGAAAACCGCGTTGACATTTTTTCCAAATGCTTTGCAATATCTCCTTAACGAAAAGAGCTGGAAGGCTAAAAATGCAGATTTAGACTTGTAGGCATTGTGTGAACAAGATAGCGTTGAAAAATCGGCCCCAGCTTATTCCGCCTTAGAGAAAACCGCGTTGACATTTTTTCCAAATGCTTTGCAATATCTCCTTAACGAAAAGAGCTGGTAGGCTGAAAATGCAGATTTAGACTTGTAGGCATTGTGTGAACAAGATAACGTTGAAAAATCGGCCCCAGCTTATTCCGCCTTAGAGAAAACCGCGTTGACATTTTTTCCAAATGCTTTGCAATATCTCCTTAACGAAAAGGGCTAGAAGGCTGAAAATGCAGATTTAGACTTGTAGGCATTGTGTGAACAAGATAACGTTGAAAAATCGGCCCTAGCTTATTCCGCCTTAGAGAAAACCGCGTTGACATTTTTTCCAAATGCTTTGCAATATCTCCTTAACGAAAAGAGCTGGAAGGCTAAAAATGCAGATTTAGACTTGTAGGCATTGTGTGAACAAGATAGCGTTGAAAAATCGGCCCCAGCTTATTCCGCCTTAGAGAAAACCGCGTTGACATTTTTTCCAAATGCCTTGCAATATCTCCTTAACGAAAAGAGCTAGAAGGCTGAAAATGCAGATTTAGACTTGTAGGCATTGTGTGAACAAGATAACGTTGAAAAATCGGCCCCAGCTCATTCCGCCTTAGAGAAAACCGCGTTGACATTTTTTCCAAATGCTTTGCAATATCTCCTTAACGAAAAGAGCTGGAAGGCTGAAAATGCAGATTTAGACTTGTAGGCATTGTGTGAACAAGATAACGTTGAAAAATCGGCCCCAGCTCATTCCGCCTTAGAGAAAACCGCGTTGACATTTTTTCCAAATGCCTTGCAATATCTCCTTAACGAAAAGAGCTAGAAGGCTGAAAATGCAGATTTAGACTTGTAGGCATTGTGTGAACAAGATAACGTTGAAAAATCGGCCCCAGCTCATTCCGCCTTAGAGAAAACCGCGTTGAAATTTTTTCCAAATGCTTTGCAATATCTCCTTAACGAAAAGAGCTAGAAGGCTGAAAATGCAGATTTAGACTTGTAGGCATTGTGTGAACAAGATAACGTTGAAAAATCGGCCCCAGCTTATTCCGCCTTAGAGAAAACCGCGTTGACATTTTTTCCAAATGCTTTGCAATATCTCCTTAACGAAAAGAGCTGGAAGGCTGAAAATGCAGATTTAGACTTGTAGGCATTGTGTGAACAAGATAGCGTTGAAAAATCGGCCCCAGCTCATTCCGCCTTAGAGAAAACCGCGTTGACATTTTTTCCAAATGCTTTGCAATATCTCCTTAACGAAAAGAGCTAGAAGGCTGAAAATGCAGATTTAGACTTGTAGGCATTGTGTGAACAAGATAACGTTGAAAAATCGGCCCCAGCTTATTCCGCCTTAGAGAAAACCGCGTTGACATTTTTTCCAAATGCTTTGCAATATCTCCTTAACGAAAAGAGCTAGAAGGCTGAAAATGCAGATTTAGACTTGTAGGCATTGTGTGAACAAGATAACGTTGAAAAATCGGCCCCAGCTTATTCCGCCTTAGAGAAAACCGCGTTGACATTTTTTCCAAATGCTTTGCAATATCTCCTTAACGAAAAGAGCTGGAAGGCTAAAAATGCAGATTTAGACTTGTAGGCATTGTGTGAACAAGATAGCGTTGAAAAATCGGCCCCAGCTTATTCCGCCTTAGAGAAAACCGCGTTGACATTTTTTCCAAATGCCTTGCAATATCTCCTTAACGAAAAGAGCTAGAAGGCTGAAAATGCAGATTTAGACTTGTAGGCATTGTGTGAACAAGATAACGTTGAAAAATCGGCCCCAGCTCATTCCGCCTTAGAGAAAACCGCGTTGACATTTTTTCCAAATGCTTTGCAATATCTCCTTAACGAAAAGAGCTGGAAGGCTGAAAATGCAGATTTAGACTTATAGGCATTGTGTGAACAAGATAGCGTTGAAAAATCGGCCCCAGCTTATTCCGCCTTAGAGAAAACCGCGTTGACATTTTTTCCAAATGCTTTGCAATATCTCCTTAACGAAAAGAGCTGGAAGGCTGAAAATGCAGATTTAGACTTGTAGGCATTGTGTGAACAAGATAACGTTGAAAAATCGGCCCCAGCTTATTCCGCCTTAGAGAAAACCTCGTTGACATTTTTTCCAAATGCTTTGCAATATCTCCTTAACGAAAAGAGCTAGAAGGCTGAAAATGCAGATTTAGACTTGTAGGCATTGTGTGAACAAGATAACGTTGAAAAATCGGCCCCAGCTTATTCCGCCTTAGAGAAAACCGCGTTGACATTTTTTCCAAATGCTTTGCAATATCTCCTTAACGAAAAGAGCTAGAAGGCTGAAAATGCAGATTTAGACTTGTAGGCATTGTGTGAACAAGATAACGTTGAAAAATCGGCCCCAGCTTATTCCGCCTTAGAGAAAACCGCGTTGACATTTTTTCCAAATGCTTTGCAATATCTCCTTAACGAAAAGAGCTGGAAGGCTAAAAATGCAGATTTAGACTTGTAGGCATTGTGTGAACAAGATAGCGTTGAAAAATCGGCCCCAGCTTATTCCGCCTTAGAGAAAACCGCGTTGACATTTTTTCCAAATGCCTTGCAATATCTCCTTAACGAAAAGAGCTAGAAGGCTGAAAATGCAGATTTAGACTTGTAGGCATTGTGTGAACAAGATAACGTTGAAAAATCGGCCCCAGCTCATTCCGCCTTAGAGAAAACCGCGTTGACATTTTTTCCAAATGCTTTGCAATATCTCCTTAACGAAAAGAGCTGGAAGGCTGAAAATGCAGATTTAGACTTGTAGGCATTGTGTGAACAAGATAGCGTTGAAAAATCGGCCCCAGCTTATTCCGCCTTAGAGAAAACCGCGTTGACATTTTTTCCAAATGCTTTGCAATATCTCCTTAACGAAAAGAGCTGGAAGGCTGAAAATGCAGATTTAGACTTGTAGGCATTGTGTGAACAAGATAACGTTGAAAAATCGGCCCCAGCTTATTCCGCCTTAGAGAAAACCGCGTTGACATTTTTTCCAAATGCTTTGCAATATCTCCTTAACGAAAAGAGCTAGAAGGCTGAAAATGCAGATTTAGACTTGTAGGCATTGTGTGAACAAGATAACGTTGAAAAATCGGCCCCAGCTTATTCCGCCTTAGAGAAAACCGCGTTGACATTTTTTCCAAATGCTTTGCAATATCTCCTTAACGAAAAGAGCTGGAAGGCTGAAAATGCAGATTTAGACTTGTAGGCATTGTGTGAACAAGATAACGTTGAAAAATCGGCCCCAGCTTATTCCGCCTTAGAGAAAACCGCGTTGACATTTTTTCCAAATGCTTTGCAATATCTCCTTAACGAAAAGAGCTAGAAGGCTGAAAATGCAGATTTAGACTTGTAGGCATTGTGTGAACAAGATAACGTTGAAAAATCGGCCCCAGTTTATTCCGCCTTAGAGAAAACCGCGTTGACATTTTTTCCAAATGCTTTGCAATATCTCCTTAACGAAAAGAGCTGGAAGGCTGAAAATGCAGATTTAGACTTGTAGGCATTGTGTGAACAAGATAACGTTGAAAAATCGGCCCCAGCTTATTCCGCCTTAGAGAAAACCGCGTTGACATTTTTTCCAAATGCTTTGCAATATCTCCTTAACGAAAAGGGCTAGAAGGCTGAAAATGCAGATTTAGACTTGTAGGCATTGTGTGAACAAGATAACGTTGAAAAATCGGCCCCAGCTTATTCCGCCTTAGAGAAAACCGCGTTGACATTTTTTCCAAATGCTTTGCAATATCTCCTTAACGAAAAGAGCTGGAAGGCTAAAAATGCAGATTTAGACTTGTAGGCATTGTGTGAACAAGATAGCGTTGAAAAATCGGCCCCAGCTTATTCCGCCTTAGAGAAAACCGCGTTGACATTTTTTCCAAATGCCTTGCAATATCTCCTTAACGAAAAGAGCTAGAAGGCTGAAAATGCAGATTTAGACTTGTAGGCATTGTGTGAACAAGATAACGTTGAAAAATCGGCCCCAGCTCATTCCGCCTTAGAGAAAACCGCGTTGACATTTTTACCAAATGCTTTGCAATATCTCCTTAACGAAAAGAGCTGGAAGGCTGAAAATGCAGATTTAGACTTGTAGGCATTGTATGAACAAGATAGCGTTGAAAAATCGGCCCCAGCTCATTCCGCCTTAGAGAAAACCGCGTTGACATTTTTTCCAAATGCTTTGCAATATCTCCTTAACGAAAAGAGCTAGAAGGCTGAAAATGCAGATTTAGACTTGTAGGCATTGTGTGAACAAGATAACGTTGAAAAATCGGCCCCAGCTTATTCCGCCTTAGAGAAAACCGCGTTGACATTTTTTCCAAATGCTTTGCAATATCTCCTTAACGAAAAGAGCTAGAAGGCTGAAAATGCAGATTTAGACTTGTAGGCATTGTGTGAACAAGATAACGTTGAAAAATCGGCCCCAGCTTATTCCGCCTTAGAGAAAACCGCGTTGACATTTTTTCCAAATGCTTTGCAATATCTCCTTAACGAAAAGAGCTGGAAGGCTAAAAATGCAGATTTAGACTTGTAGGCATTGTGTGAACAAGATAGCGTTGAAAAATCGGCCCCAGCTCATTCCGCCTTAGAGAAAACCGCGTTGACATTTTTTCCAAATGCTTTGCAATATCTCCTTAACGAAAAGAGCTAGAAGGCTGAAAATGCAGATTTAGACTTGTAGGCATTGTGTGAACAAGATAACGTTGAAAAATCGGCCCCAGCTTATTCCGCCTTAGAGAAAACCGCGTTGACATTTTTTCCAAATGCTTTGCAATATCTCCTTAACGAAAAGAGCTGGAAGGCTGAAAATGCAGATTTAGACTTGTAGGCATTGTGTGAACAAGATAACGTTGAAAAATCGGCCCCAGCTTATTCCGCCTTAGAGAAAACCGCGTTGACATTTTTTCCAAATGCCTTGCAATATCTCCTTAACGAAAAGAGCTAGAAGGCTAAAAATGCAGATTTAGACTTGTAGGCATTGTGTGAACAAGATAGCGTTGAAAAATCGGCCCCAGCTTATTCCGCCTTAGAGAAAACCGCGTTGACATTTTTTCCAAATGCTTTGCAATATCTCCTTAACGAAAAGAGCTGGTAGGCTGAAAATGCAGATTTAGACTTGTAGGCATTGTGTGAACAAGATAACGTTGAAAAATCGGCCCCAGCTTATTCCGCCTTAGAGAAAACCGCGTTGACATTTTTTCCAAATGCTTTGCAATATCTCCTTAACGAAAAGGGCTAGAAGGCTGAAAATGCAGATTTAGACTTGTAGGCATTGTGTGAACAAGATAACGTTGAAAAATCGGCCCTAGCTTATTCCGCCTTAGAGAAAACCGCGTTGACATTTTTTCCAAATGCTTTGCAATATCTCCTTAACGAAAAGAGCTGGAAGGCTAAAAATGCAGATTTAGACTTGTAGGCATTGTGTGAACAAGATAGCGTTGAAAAATCGGCCCCAGCTTATTCCGCCTTAGAGAAAACCGCGTTGACATTTTTTCCAAATGCCTTGCAATATCTCCTTAACGAAAAGAGCTAGAAGGCTGAAAATGCAGATTTAGACTTGTAGGCATTGTGTGAACAAGATAACGTTGAAAAATCGGCCCCAGCTCATTCCGCCTTAGAGAAAACCGCGTTGACATTTTTTCCAAATGCTTTGCAATATCTCCTTAACGAAAAGAGCTGGAAGGCTGAAAATGCAGATTTAGACTTGTAGGCATTGTGTGAACAAGATAGCGTTGAAAAATCGGCCCCGGCTCATTCCGCCTTAGAGAAAACCGCGTTGACATTTTTTCCAAATGCTTTGCAATATCTCCTTAACGAAAAGAGCTAGAAGGCTGAAAATGCAGATTTAGACTTGTAGGCATTGTGTGAACAAGATAACGTTGAAAAATCGGCCCCAGCTCATTCCGCCTTAGAGAAAACCGCGTTGACATTTTTTCCAAATGCTTTGCAATATCTCCTTAACGAAAAGAGCTGGAAGGCTGAAAATGCAGATTTAGACTTGTAGGCATTGTGTGAACAAGATAACGTTGAAAAATCGGCCCCAGCTTATTCCGCCTTAGAGAAAACCGCGTTGACATTTTTTCCAAATGCCTTGCAATATCTCCTTAACGAAAAGAGCTAGAAGGCTGAAAATGCAGATTTAGACTTGTAGGCATTGTGTGAACAAGATAACGTTGAAAAATCGGCCCCAGCTCATTCCGCCTTAGAGAAAACCGCGTTGACATTTTTTCCAAATGCTTTGCAATATCTCCTTAACGAAAAGAGCTAGAAGGCTGAAAATGCAGATTTAGACTTGTAGGCATTGTGTGAACAAGATAACGTTGAAAAATCGGCCCCAGCTTATTCCGCCTTAGAGAAAACCGCGTTGACATTTTTTCCAAATGCTTTGCAATATCTCCTTAACGAAAAGAGCTGGAAGGCTAAAAATGCAGATTTAGACTTGTAGGCATTGTGTGAACAAGATAGCGTTGAAAAATCGGCCCCAGCTTATTCCGCCTTAGAGAAAACCGCGTTGACATTTTTTCCAAATGCCTTGCAATATCTCCTTAACGAAAAGAGCTAGAAGGCTGAAAATGCAGATTTAGACTTGTAGGCATTGTGTGAACAAGATAACGTTGAAAAATCGGCCCCAGCTCATTCCGCCTTAGAGAAAACCGCGTTGACATTTTTTCCAAATGCTTTGCAATATCTCCTTAACGAAAAGAGCTGGAAGGCTGAAAATGCAGATTTAGACTTGTAGGCATTGTGTGAACAAGATAGCGTTGAAAAATCGGCCCCAGCTCATTCCGCCTTAGAGAAAACCGCGTTGACATTTTTTCCAAATGCTTTGCAATATCTCCTTAACGAAAAGAGCTAGAAGGCTGAAAATGCAGATTTAGACTTGTAGGCATTGTGTGAACAAGATAACGTTGAAAAATCGGCCCCAGCTTATTCCGCCTTAGAGAAAACCGCGTTGACATTTTTTCCAAATGCTTTGCAATATCTCCTTAACGAAAAGAGCTGGAAGGCTGAAAATGCAGATTTAGACTTGTAGGCATTGTGTGAACAAGATAGCGTTGAAAAATCGGCCCCAGCTCATTCCGCCTTAGAGAAAACCGCGTTGACATTTTTTCCAAATGCTTTGCAATATCTCCTTAACGAAAAGAGCTAGAAGGCTGAAAATGCAGATTTAGACTTGTAGGCATTGTGTGAACAAGATAACGTTGAAAAATCGGCCCCAGCTTATTCCGCCTTAGAGAAAACCGCGTTGACATTTTTTCCAAATGCTTTGCAATATCTCCTTAACGAAAAGAGCTGGAAGGCTGAAAATGCAGATTTAGACTTGTAGGCATTGTGTGAACAAGATAACGTTGAAAAATCGGCCCCAGCTTATTCCGCCTTAGAGAAAACCGCGTTGACATTTTTTCCAAATGCCTTGCAATATCTCCTTAACGAAAAGAGCTAGAAGGCTAAAAATGCAGATTTAGACTTGTAGGCATTGTGTGAACAAGATAGCGTTGAAAAATCGGCCCCAGCTTATTCCGCCTTAGAGAAAACCGCGTTGACATTTTTTCCAAATGCCTTGCAATATCTCCTTAACGAAAAGAGCTAGAAGGCTGAAAATGCAGATTTAGACTTGTAGGCATTGTGTGAACAAGATAACGTTGAAAAATCGGCCCCAGCTCATTCCGCCTTAGAGAAAACCGCGTTGACATTTTTTCCAAATGCTTTGCAATATCTCCTTAACGAAAAGAGCTGGAAGGCTGAAAATGCAGATTTAGACTTGTAGGCATTGTGTGAACAAGATAGCGTTGAAAAATCGGCCCCGGCTCATTCCGCCTTAGAGAAAACCGCGTTGACATTTTTTCCAAATGCTTTGCAATATCTCCTTAACGAAAAGAGCTAGAAGGCTGAAAATGCAGATTTAGACTTGTAGGCATTGTGTGAACAAGATAACGTTGAAAAATCGGCCCCAGCTCATTCCGCCTTAGAGAAAACCGCGTTGACATTTTTTCCAAATGCTTTGCAATATCTCCTTAACGAAAAGAGCTGGAAGGCTGAAAATGCAGATTTAGACTTGTAGGCATTGTGTGAACAAGATAACGTTGAAAAATCGGCCCCAGCTTATTCCGCCTTAGAGAAAACCGCGTTGACATTTTTTCCAAATGCCTTGCAATATCTCCTTAACGAAAAGAGCTAGAAGGCTGAAAATGCAGATTTAGACTTGTAGGCATTGTGTGAACAAGATAACGTTGAAAAATCGGCCCCAGCTCATTCCGCCTTAGAGAAAACCGCGTTGACATTTTTTCCAAATGCTTTGCAATATCTCCTTAACGAAAAGAGCTAGAAGGCTGAAAATGCAGATTTAGACTTGTAGGCATTGTGTGAACAAGATAACGTTGAAAAATCGGCCCCAGCTTATTCCGCCTTAGAGAAAACCGCGTTGACATTTTTTCCAAATGCTTTGCAATATCTCCTTAACGAAAAGAGCTGGAAGGCTAAAATGCAGATTTAGACTTGTAGGCATTGTGTGAACAAGATAGCGTTGAAAAATCGGCCCCAGCTTATTCCGCCTTAGAGAAAACCGCGTTGACATTTTTTCCAAATGCCTTGCAATATCTCCTTAACGAAAAGAGCTAGAAGGCTGAAAATGCAGATTTAGACTTGTAGGCATTGTGTGAACAAGATAACGTTGAAAAATCGGCCCCAGCTCATTCCGCCTTAGAGAAAACCGCGTTGACATTTTTTCCAAATGCTTTGCAATATCTCCTTAACGAAAAGAGCTGGAAGGCTGAAAATGCAGATTTAGACTTGTAGGCATTGTGTGAACAAGATAGCGTTGAAAAATCGGCCCCAGCTCATTCCGCCTTAGAGAAAACCGCGTTGACATTTTTTCCAAATGCTTTGCAATATCTCCTTAACGAAAAGAGCTAGAAGGCTGAAAATGCAGATTTAGACTTGTAGGCATTGTGTGAAACAAGATAACGTTGAAAAATCGGCCCCAGCTTATTCCGCCTTAGAGAAAACCGCGTTGACATTTTTTCCAAATGCTTTGCAATATCTCCTTAACGAAAAGAGCTGGAAGGCTGAAAATGCAGATTTAGACTTGTAGGCATTGTGTGAACAAGATAGCGTTGAAAAATCGGCCCCAGCTCATTCCGCCTTAGAGAAAACCGCGTTGACATTTTTTCCAAATGCTTTGCAATATCTCCTTAACGAAAAGAGCTAGAAGGCTGAAAATGCAGATTTAGACTTGTAGGCATTGTGTGAACAAGATAACGTTGAAAAATCGGCCCCAGCTTATTCCGCCTTAGAGAAAACCGCGTTGACATTTTTTCCAAATGCTTTGCAATATCTCCTTAACGAAAAGAGCTAGGAAGGCTGAAAATGCAGATTTAGACTTGTAGGCATTGTGTGAACAAGATAACGTTGAAAAATCGGCCCCAGCTTATTCCGCCTTAGAGAAAACCGCGTTGACATTTTTTCCAAATGCCTTGCAATATCTCCTTAACGAAAAGAGCTAGAAGGCTGAAAATGCAGATTTAGACTTGTAGGCATTGTGTGAACAAGATAACGTTGAAAAATCGGCCCCAGCTCATTCCGCCTTAGAGAAAACCGCGTTGACATTTTTTCCAAATGCTTTGCAATATCTCCTTAACGAAAAGAGCTAGAAGGCTGAAAATGCAGATTTAGACTTGTAGGCATTGTGTGAACAAGATAACGTTGAAAAATCGGCCCCAGCTTATTCCGCCTTAGAGAAAACCGCGTTGACATTTTTTCCAAATGCTTTGCAATATCTCCTTAACGAAAAGAGCTGGAAGGCTAAAAATGCAGATTTAGACTTGTAGGCATTGTGTGAACAAGATAGCGAGAAAAATCGGCCCCAGCTTATTCCGCCTTAGAGAAAACCGCGTTGACATTTTTTCCAAATGCCTTGCAATATCTCCTTAACGAAAAGAGCTAGAAGGCTGAAAATGCAGATTTAGACTTGTAGGCATTGTGTGAACAAGATAACGTTGAAAAATCGGCCCCAGCTCATTCCGCCTTAGAGAAAACCGCGTTGACATTTTTTCCAAATGCTTTGCAATATCTCCTTAACGAAAAGAGCTGGAAGGCTGAAAATGCAGATTTAGACTTGTAGGCATTGTGTGAACAAGATAGCGTTGAAAAATCGGCCCCAGCTCATTCCGCCTTAGAGAAAACCGCGTTGACATTTTTTCCAAATGCTTTGCAATATCTCCTTAACGAAAAGAGCTAGAAGGCTGAAAATGCAGATTTAGACTTGTAGGCATTGTGTGAACAAGATAACGTTGAAAAATCGGCCCCAGCTTATTCCGCCTTAGAGAAAACCGCGTTGACATTTTTTCCAAATGCTTTGCAATATCTCCTTAACGAAAAGAGCTGGAAGGCTGAAAATGCAGATTTAGACTTGTAGGCATTGTGTGAACAAGATAGCGTTGAAAAATCGGCCCCAGCTCATTCCGCCTTAGAGAAAACCGCGTTGACATTTTTTCCAAATGCTTTGCAATATCTCCTTAACGAAAAGAGCTAGAAGGCTGAAAATGCAGATTTAGACTTGTAGGCATTGTGTGAACAAGATAACGTTGAAAAATCGGCCCCAGCTTATTCCGCCTTAGAGAAAACCGCGTTGACATTTTTTCCAAATGCTTTGCAATATCTCCTTAACGAAAAGAGCTGGAAGGCTGAAAATGCAGATTTAGACTTGTAGGCATTGTGTGAACAAGATAGCGTTGAAAAATCGGCCCCAGCTTATTCCGCCTTAGAGAAAACCGCGTTGACATTTTTTCCAAATGCTTTGCAATATCTCCTTAACGAAAAGAGCTAGAAGGCTGAAAATGCAGATTTAGACTTGTAGGCATTGTGTGAACAAGATAACGTTGAAAAATCGGCCCCAGCTTATTCCGCCTTAGAGAAAACCGCGTTGACATTTTTTCCAAATGCTTTGCAATATCTCCTTAACGAAAAGAGCTGGAAGGCTGAAAATGCAGATTTAGACTTGTAGGCATTGTGTGAACAAGATAACGTTGAAAAATCGGCCCCAGCTCATTCCGCCTTAGAGAAAACCGCGTTGACATTTTTTCCAAATGCTTTGCAATATCTCCTTAACGAAAAGAGCTAGAAGGCTGAAAATGCAGATTTAGACTTGTAGGCATTGTGGTGAACAAGATAACGTTGAAAAATCGGCCCCAGCTTATTCCGCCTTAGAGAAAACCGCGTTGACATTTTTTCCAAATGCTTTGCAATATCTCCTTAACGAAAAGAGCTGGAAGGCTAAAAATGCAGATTTAGACTTGTAGGCATTGTGTGAACAAGATAGCGTTGAAAAATCGGCCCCAGCTTATTCCGCCTTAGAGAAAACCGCGTTGACATTTTTTCCAAATGCTTTGCAATATCTCCTTAACGAAAAGAGCTGGTAGGCTGAAAATGCAGATTTAGACTTGTAGGCATTGTGTGAACAAGATAACGTTGAAAAATCGGCCCCAGCTTATTCCGCCTTAGAGAAAACCGCGTTGACATTTTTTCCAAATGCTTTGCAATATCTCCTTAACGAAAAGGGCTAGAAGGCTGAAAATGCAGATTTAGACTTGTAGGCATTGTGTGAACAAGATAACGTTGAAAAATCGGCCCTAGCTTATTCCGCCTTAGAGAAAACCGCGTTGACATTTTTTCCAAATGCTTTGCAATATCTCCTTAACGAAAAGAGCTGGAAGGCTAAAAATGCAGATTTAGACTTGTAGGCATTGTGTGAACAAGATAGCGTTGAAAAATCGGCCCCAGCTTATTCCGCCTTAGAGAAAACCGCGTTGACATTTTTTTCCAAATGCCTTGCAATATCTCCTTAACGAAAAGAGCTAGAAGGCTGAAAATGCAGATTTAGACTTGTAGGCATTGTGTGAACAAGATAACGTTGAAAAATCGGCCCCAGCTCATTCCGCCTTAGAGAAAACCGCGTTGACATTTTTTCCAAATGCTTTGCAATATCTCCTTAACGAAAAGAGCTGGAAGGCTGAAAATGCAGATTTAGACTTGTAGGCATTGTGTGAACAAGATAGCGTTGAAAAATCGGCCCCGGCTCATTCCGCCTTAGAGAAAACCGCGTTGACATTTTTTCCAAATGCTTTGCAATATCTCCTTAACGAAAAGAGCTAGAAGGCTGAAAATGCAGATTTAGACTTGTAGGCATTGTGTGAACAAGATAACGTTGAAAAATCGGCCCCAGCTCATTCCGCCTTAGAGAAAACCGCGTTGACATTTTTTCCAAATGCTTTGCAATATCTCCTTAACGAAAAGAGCTGGAAGGCTGAAAATGCAGATTTAGACTTGTAGGCATTGTGTGAACAAGATAACGTTGAAAAATCGGCCCCAGCTTATTCCGCCTTAGAGAAAACCGCGTTGACATTTTTTCCAAATGCCTTGCAATATCTCCTTAACGAAAAGAGCTAGAAGGCTGAAAATGCAGATTTAGACTTGTAGGCATTGTGTGAACAAGATAACGTTGAAAAATCGGCCCCAGCTCATTCCGCCTTAGAGAAAACCGCGTTGACATTTTTTCCAAATGCTTTGCAATATCTCCTTAACGAAAAGAGCTAGAAGGCTGAAAATGCAGATTTAGACTTGTAGGCATTGTGTGAACAAGATAGCGTTGAAAAATCGGCCCCAGCTTATTCCGCCTTAGAGAAAACCGCGTTGACATTTTTTCCAAATGCCTTGCAATATCTCCTTAACGAAAAGAGCTAGAAGGCTGAAAATGCAGATTTAGACTTGTAGGCATTGTGTGAACAAGATAACGTTGAAAAATCGGCCCCAGCTCATTCCGCCTTAGAGAAAACCGCGTTGACATTTTTTCCAAATGCTTTGCAATATCTCCTTAACGAAAAGAGCTGGAAGGCTGAAAATAAGATTTAGACTTGTAGGCATTGTGTGAACAAGATAGCGTTGAAAAATCGGCCCCAGCTCATTCCGCCTTAGAGAAAACCGCGTTGACATTTTTTCCAAATGCTTTGCAATATCTCCTTAACGAAAAGAGCTAGAAGGCTGAAAATGCAGATTTAGACTTGTAGGCATTGTGTGAACAAGATAACGTTGAAAAATCGGCCCCAGCTTATTCCGCCTTAGAGAAAACCGCGTTGACATTTTTTCCAAATGCTTTGCAATATCTCCTTAACGAAAAGAGCTGGAAGGCTGAAAATGCAGATTTAGACTTGTAGGCATTGTGTGAACAAGATAGCGTTGAAAAATCGGCCCCAGCTCATTCCGCCTTAGAGAAAACCGCGTTGACATTTTTTCCAAATGCTTTGCAATATCTCCTTAACGAAAAGAGCTAGAAGGCTGAAAATGCAGATTTAGACTTGTAGGCATTGTGTGAACAAGATAACGTTGAAAAATCGGCCCCAGCTTATTCCGCCTTAGAGAAAACCGCGTTGACATTTTTTCCAAATGCTTTGCAATATCTCCTTAACGAAAAGAGCTGGAAGGCTGAAAATGCAGATTTAGACTTGTAGGCATTGTGTGAACAAGATAGCGTTGAAAAATCGGCCCCAGCTTATTCCGCCTTAGAGAAAACCGCGTTGACATTTTTTCCAAATGCTTTGCAATATCTCCTTAACGAAAAGAGCTAGAAGGCTGAAAATGCAGATTTAGACTTGTAGGCATTGTGTGAACAAGATAACGTTGAAAAATCGGCCCCAGCTTATTCCGCCTTAGAGAAAACCGCGTTGACATTTTTTCCAAATGCTTTGCAATATCTCCTTAACGAAAAGAGCTGGAAGGCTGAAAATGCAGATTTAGACTTGTAGGCATTGTGTGAACAAGATAACGTTGAAAAATCGGCCCCAGCTCATTCCGCCTTAGAGAAAACCGCGTTGACATTTTTTCCAAATGCTTTGCAATATCTCCTTAACGAAAAGAGCTAGAAGGCTGAAAATGCAGATTTAGACTTGTAGGCATTGTGTGAACAAGATAACGTTGAAAAATCGGCCCCAGCTTATTCCGCCTTAGAGAAAACCGCGTTGACATTTTTTCCAAATGCTTTGCAATATCTCCTTAACGAAAAGAGCTGGAAGGCTAAAAATGCAGATTTAGACTTGTAGGCATTGTGTGAACAAGATAGCGTTGAAAAATCGGCCCCAGCTTATTCCGCCTTAGAGAAAACCGCGTTGACATTTTTTCCAAATGCTTTGCAATATCTCCTTAACGAAAAGAGCTGGTAGGCTGAAAATGCAGATTTAGACTTGTAGGCATTGTGTGAACAAGATAACGTTGAAAAATCGGCCCCAGCTTATTCCGCCTTAGAGAAAACCGCGTTGACATTTTTTCCAAATGCTTTGCAATATCTCCTTAACGAAAAGGGCTAGAAGGCTGAAAATGCAGATTTAGACTTGTAGGCATTGTGTGAACAAGATAACGTTGAAAAATCGGCCCTAGCTTATTCCGCCTTAGAGAAAACCGCGTTGACATTTTTTCCAAATGCTTTGCAATATCTCCTTAACGAAAAGAGCTGGAAGGCTAAAAATGCAGATTTAGACTTGTAGGCATTGTGTGAACAAGATAGCGTTGAAAAATCGGCCCCAGCTTATTCCGCCTTAGAGAAAACCGCGTTGACATTTTTTCCAAATGCCTTGCAATATCTCCTTAACGAAAAGAGCTAGAAGGCTGAAAATGCAGATTTAGACTTGTAGGCATTGTGTGAACAAGATAACGTTGAAAAATCGGCCCCAGCTCATTCCGCCTTAGAGAAAACCGCGTTGACATTTTTTCCAAATGCTTTGCAATATCTCCTTAACGAAAAGAGCTGGAAGGCTGAAAATGCAGATTTAGACTTGTAGGCATTGTGTGAACAAGATAGCGTTGAAAAATCGGCCCCGGCTCATTCCGCCTTAGAGAAAACCGCGTTGACATTTTTTCCAAATGCTTTGCAATATCTCCTTAACGAAAAGAGCTAGAAGGCTGAAAATGCAGATTTAGACTTGTAGGCATTGTGTGAACAAGATAACGTTGAAAAATCGGCCCCAGCTCATTCCGCCTTAGAGAAAACCGCGTTGACATTTTTTCCAAATGCTTTGCAATATCTCCTTAACGAAAAGAGCTGGAAGGCTGAAAATGCAGATTTAGACTTGTAGGCATTGTGTGAACAAGATAACGTTGAAAAATCGGCCCCAGCTTATTCCGCCTTAGAGAAAACCGCGTTGACATTTTTTCCAAATGCCTTGCAATATCTCCTTAACGAAAAGAGCTAGAAGGCTGAAAATGCAGATTTAGACTTGTAGGCATTGTGTGAACAAGATAACGTTGAAAAATCGGCCCCAGCTCATTCCGCCTTAGAGAAAACCGCGTTGACATTTTTTCCAAATGCTTTGCAATATCTCCTTAACGAAAAGAGCTAGAAGGCTGAAAATGCAGATTTAGACTTGTAGGCATTGTGTGAACAAGATAACGTTGAAAAATCGGCCCCAGCTTATTCCGCCTTAGAGAAAACCGCGTTGACATTTTTTCCAAATGCTTTGCAATATCTCCTTAACGAAAAGAGCTGGAAGGCTAAAAATGCAGATTTAGACTTGTAGGCATTGTGTGAACAAGATAGCGTTGAAAAATCGGCCCCAGCTTATTCCGCCTTAGAGAAAACCGCGTTGACATTTTTTCCAAATGCCTTGCAATATCTCCTTAACGAAAAGAGCTAGAAGGCTGAAAATGCAGATTTAGACTTGTAGGCATTGTGTGAACAAGATAACGTTGAAAAATCGGCCCCAGCTCATTCCGCCTTAGAGAAAACCGCGTTGACATTTTTTCCAAATGCTTTGCAATATCTCCTTAACGAAAAGAGCTGGAAGGCTGAAAATGCAGATTTAGACTTGTAGGCATTGTGTGAACAAGATAGCGTTGAAAAATCGGCCCCAGCTCATTCCGCCTTAGAGAAAACCGCGTTGACATTTTTTCCAAATGCTTTGCAATATCTCCTTAACGAAAAGAGCTAGAAGGCTGAAAATGCAGATTTAGACTTGTAGGCATTGTGTGAACAAGATAACGTTGAAAAATCGGCCCCAGCTTATTCCGCCTTAGAGAAAACCGCGTTGACATTTTTTCCAAATGCTTTGCAATATCTCCTTAACGAAAAGAGCTGGAAGGCTGAAAATGCAGATTTAGACTTGTAGGCATTGTGTGAACAAGATAGCGTTGAAAAATCGGCCCCAGCTCATTCCGCCTTAGAGAAAACCGCGTTGACATTTTTTCCAAATGCTTTGCAATATCTCCTTAACGAAAAGAGCTAGAAGGCTGAAAATGCAGATTTAGACTTGTAGGCATTGTGTGAACAAGATAACGTTGAAAAATCGGCCCCAGCTTATTCCGCCTTAGAGAAAACCGCGTTGACATTTTTTCCAAATGCTTTGCAATATCTCCTTAACGAAAAGAGCTGGAAGGCTGAAAATGCAGATTTAGACTTGTAGGCATTGTGTGAACAAGATAGCGTTGAAAAATCGGCCCCAGCTTATTCCGCCTTAGAGAAAACCGCGTTGACATTTTTTCCAAATGCTTTGCAATATCTCCTTAACGAAAAGAGCTAGAAGGCTGAAAATGCAGATTTAGACTTGTAGGCATTGTGTGAACAAGATAACGTTGAAAAATCGGCCCCAGCTTATTCCGCCTTAGAGAAAACCGCGTTGACATTTTTTCCAAATGCTTTGCAATATCTCCTTAACGAAAAGAGCTGGAAGGCTGAAAATGCAGATTTAGACTTGTAGGCATTGTGTGAACAAGATAACGTTGAAAAATCGGCCCCAGCTCATTCCGCCTTAGAGAAAACCGCGTTGACATTTTTTCCAAATGCTTTGCAATATCTCCTTAACGAAAAGAGCTAGAAGGCTGAAAATGCAGATTTAGACTTGTAGGCATTGTGTGAACAAGATAACGTTGAAAAATCGGCCCCAGCTTATTCCGCCTTAGAGAAAACCGCGTTGACATTTTTTCCAAATGCTTTGCAATATCTCCTTAACGAAAAGAGCTGGAAGGCTAAAAATGCAGATTTAGACTTGTAGGCATTGTGTGAACAAGATAGCGTTGAAAAATCGGCCCCAGCTTATTCCGCCTTAGAGAAAACCGCGTTGACATTTTTTCCAAATGCTTTGCAATATCTCCTTAACGAAAAGAGCTGGTAGGCTA
>NW_028142757.1:0-31720 GCF_055691185.1 Crinia signifera | reverse complement strand
TATCTTGTTCACACAATGCCTACAAGTCTAAATATGCATTTTCAGCCTTCTATCTCTTTTCGTTAAGGAGTTATTGCAAAGCATTTGGAAAAAATGTCAACGCGGTTTTCTCTAAGGCGGAATAAGCTAGAGCCGATTTTTCAACGCTATCTTGTTCACACAATGCCTACAAGTCTAAATATGCATTTTCAGCCTTCTATCTCTTTTCGTTAAGGAGTTATTGCAAGGCATTTGGAAAAAATGTCAACGCGGTTTTCTCTAAGGCGGAATAAGCTGGAGCAGATTTTTCAACGCTATCTTGTTCACACAATGCCTACAAGTCTAAATATGCATTTTCAGCCTTCTAGCTCTTTTCGTTAAGGAGTTATTGCAAGGCATTTGGAAAAAATGTCAACGCGGTTTTCTCTGAGGCGGAATAAGCTAGAGCCGATTTTTCAACGCTATCTTGTTCACACAATGCCTACAAGTCTAAATATGCATTTTCAGCCTTCTAGCTTTTTCGTTAAGGAGTTATTGCAAGGCATTTGGAAAAAATGTCAACGCGGTTTTCTCTAAGGCGGAATAAGCTGGAGCCGATTTTTCAACGATATCTTGTTCACACAATGCCTACAAGTCTAAATATGCATTTTCAGCCTTCTATCTCTTTTCGTTAAGGAGTTATTGCAAGGCATTTGGAAAAAATGTCAACGCGGTTTTCTCTAAGGCGGAATAAGCTAGAGCCGATTTTTCAACGCTATCTTGTTCACACAATGCCTACAAGTCTAAATATGCATTTTCAGCCTTCTATCTCTTTTCGTTAAGGAGTTATTGCAAGGCATTTGGAAAAAATGTCAACGCGGTTTTCTCTAAGGCGGAATAAGCTAGAGCCGATTTTCAACGCTATCTTGTTCACACAATGCCTACAAGTCCAAATATGCATTTTCAGCCTTCTATCTCTTTTCGTTAAGGAGTTATTGCAAGGCATTTGGAAAAAATGTCAACGCGGTTTTCTCTAAGGCGGAATAAGCTAGAGACGATTTTTCAACGCTATCTTGTTCACACAATGCCTACAAGTCTAAATATGCATTTTCAGCCTTCTATCTCTTTTCGTTAAGGAGTTATTGCAAGGCATTTGGAAAAAATGTCAACGCGGTTTTCTCTAAGGCGGAATAAGCTGGAGCAGATTTTTCAACGCTATCTTGTTCACACAATGCCTACAAGTCTAAATATGCATTTTCAGCCTTCTAGCTCTTTTCGTTAAGGAGTTATTGCAAGGCATTTGGAAAAAATGTCAACGCGGTTTTCTCTAAGGCGGAATAAGCTAGAGCCGATTTTTCAACGCTATCTTGTTCACACAATGCCTACAAGTCTAAATATGCATTTTCAGCCTTCTATCTCTTTTCGTTAAGGAGTTATTGCAAGGCATTTGGAAAAAATGTCAACGCGGTTTTCTCTAAGGCGGAATAAGCTAGAGCCGATTTTTCAACGCTATCTTGTTCACACAATGCCTACAAGTCTAAATATGCATTTTCAGCCTTCTATCTCTTTTCGTTAAGGAGTTATTGCAAGGCATTTGGAAAAAATGTCAACGCGGTTTTCTCTAAGGCGGAATAAGCTAGAGCCGATTTTTCAACGCTATCTTGTTCACACAATGCCTACAAGTCTAAATATGCATTTTCAGCCTTCTATCTCTTTTCGTTAAGGAGTTATTGCAAAGCATTTGGAAAAATGTCAACGCGGTTTTCTCTAAGGCGGAATAAGCTAGAGCCGATTTTTCAACGCTATCTTGTTCACACAATGCCTACAAGTCTAAATATGCATTTTCAGCCTTCTATCTCTTTTCGTTAAGGAGTTATTGCAAGGCATTTGGAAAAAATGTCAACGCGGTTTTCTCTGAGGCGGAATAAGCTAGAGCCGATTTTTCAACGCTATCTTGTTCACACAATGCCTACAAGTCTAAATATGCATTTTCAGCCTTCTATCTCTTTTCGTTAAGGAGTTATTGCAAGGCATTTGGAAAAAATGTCAACGCGGTTTTCTCTAAGGCGGAATAAGCTGGAGCAGATTTTTCAACGCTATCTTGTTCACACAATGCCTACAAGTCTAAATATGCATTTTCAGCCTTCTAGCTCTTTTCGTTAAGGAGTTATTGCAAGGCATTTGGAAAAAATGTCAACGCGGTTTTCTCTAAGGCGGAATAAGCTAGAGCCGATTTTTCAACGCTATCTTGTTCACACAATGCCTACAAGTCTAAATATGCATTTTCAGCCTTCTATCTCTTTTCGTTAAGGAGTTATTGCAAGGCATTTGGAAAAAATGTCAACGCGGTTTTCTCTAAGGCGGAATAAGCTAGAGCCGATTTTTCAACGCTATCTTGTTCACACAATGCCTACAAGTCTAAATATGCATTTTCAGCCTTCTATCTCTTTTCGTTAAGGAGTTATTGCAAGGCATTTGGAAAAAATGTCAACGCGGTTTTCTCTAAGGCGGAATAAGCTGGAGCAGATTTTTCAACGCTATCTTGTTCACACAATGCCTACAAGTCTAAATATGCATTTTCAGCCTTCTATCTCTTTTCGTTAAGGAGTTATTGCAAAGCATTTGGAAAAAATGTCAACGCGGTTTTCTCTAAGGCGGAATAAGCTAGAGCCGATTTTTCAACGCTATCTTGTTCACACAATGCCTACAAGTCTAAATATGCATTTTCAGCCTTCTATCTCTTTTCGTTAAGGAGTTATTGCAAGGCATTTGGAAAAAATGTCAACGCGGTTTTCTCTAAGGCGGAATAAGCTGGAGCAGATTTTTCAACGCTATCTTGTTCACACAATGCCTACAAGTCTAAATATGCATTTTCAGCCTTCTAGCTCTTTTCGTTAAGGAGTTATTGCAAGGCATTTGGAAAAAATGTCAACGCGGTTTTCTCTAAGGCGGAATAAGCTAGAGCCGATTTTTCAACGCTATCTTGTTCACACAATGCCTACAAGTCTAAATATGCATTTTCAGCCTTCTATCTCTTTTCGTTAAGGAGTTATTGCAAGGCATTTGGAAAAAATGTCAACGCGGTTTTCTCTAAGGCGGAATAAGCTAGAGCCGATTTTTCAACGCTATCTTGTTCACACAATGCCTACAAGTCTAAATATGCATTTTCAGCCTTCTATCTCTTTTCGTTAAGGAGTTATTGCAAGGCATTTGGAAAAAATGTCAACGCGGTTTTCTCTAAGGCGGAATAAGCTGGAGCAGATTTTTCAACGCTATCTTGTTCACACAATGCCTACAAGTCTAAATATGCATTTTCAGCCTTCTATCTCTTTTCGTTAAGGAGTTATTGCAAAGCATTTGGAAAAAATGTCAACGCGGTTTTCTCTAAGGCGGAATAAGCTAGAGCCGATTTTTCAACGCTATCTTGTTCACACAATGCCTACAAGTCTAAATATGCATTTTCAGCCTTCTATCTCTTTTCGTTAAGGAGTTATTGCAAGGCATTTGGAAAAAATGTCAACGCGGTTTTCTCTAAGGCGGAATAAGCTGGAGCAGATTTTTCAACGCTATCTTGTTCACACAATGCCTACAAGTCTAAATATGCATTTTCAGCCTTCTAGCTCTTTTCGTTAAGGAGTTATTGCAAGGCATTTGGAAAAAATGTCAACGCGGTTTTCTCTGAGGCGGAATAAGCTAGAGCCGATTTTTCAACGCTATCTTGTTCACACAATGCCTACAAGTCTAAATATGCATTTTCAGCCTTCTAGCTTTTTTCGTTAAGGAGTTATTGCAAGGCATTTGGAAAAAATGTCAACGCGGTTTTCTCTAAGGCGGAATAAGCTGGAGCCGATTTTTCAACGATATCTTGTTCACACAATGCCTACAAGTCTAAATATGCATTTTCAGCCTTCTATCTCTTTTCGTTAAGGAGTTATTGCAAGGCATTTGGAAAAAATGTCAACGCTGTTTTCTCTAAGGCGGAATAAGCTAGAGCCGATTTTTCAACGCTATCTTGTTCACACAATGCCTACAAGTCTAAATATGCATTTTCAGCCTTCTATCTCTTTTCGTTAAGGAGTTATTGCAAGGCATTTGGAAAAAATGTCAACGCGGTTTTCTCTAAGGCGGAATAAGCTGGAGCAGATTTTTCAACGCTATCTTGTTCACACAATGCCTACAAGTCTAAATATGCATTTTCAGCCTTCTAGCTCTTTTCGTTAAGGAGTTATTGCAAGGCATTTGGAAAAAATGTCAACGCGGTTTTCTCTGAGGCGGAATAAGCTAGAGCCGATTTTTCAACGCTATCTTGTTCACACAATGCCTACAAGCCTAAATATGCATTTTCAGCCTTCTATCTCTTTTCGTTAAGGAGTTATTGCAAGGCATTTGGAAAAAATGTCAACGCGGTTTTCTCTAAGGCGGAATAAGCTGGAGCAGATTTTTCAACGCTATCTTGTTCACACAATGCCTACAAGTCTAAATATGCATTTTCAGCCTTCTAGCTCTTTTCGTTAAGGAGTTATTGCAAGGCATTTGGAAAAAATGTCAACGCGGTTTTCTCTAAGGCGGAATAAGCTAGAGCCGATTTTTCAACGCTATCTTGTTCACACAATGCCTACAAGTCTAAATATGCATTTTCAGCCTTCTATCTCTTTTCGTTAAGGAGTTATTGCAAGGCATTTGGAAAAAATGTCAACGCGGTTTTCTCTAAGGCGGAATAAGCTAGAGCCGATTTTTCAACGCTATCTTGTTCACACAATGCCTACAAGTCTAAATATGCATTTTCAGCCTTCTATCTCTTTTCGTTAAGGAGTTATTGCAAGGCATTTGGAAAAAATGTCAACGCGGTTTTCTCTAAGGCGGAATAAGCTAGAGCCGATTTTTCAACGCTATCTTGTTCACACAATGCCTACAAGTCTAAATATGCATTTTCAGCCTTCTATCTCTTTTCGTTAAGGAGTTATTGCAAGGCATTTGGAAAAAATGTCAACGCGGTTTTCTCTAAGGCGGAATAAGCTAGAGCCGATTTTTCAACGCTATCTTGTTCACACAATGCCTACAAGTCTAAATATGCATTTTCAGCCTTCTATCTCTTTTCGTTAAGGAGTTATTGCAAGGCATTTGGAAAAAATGTCAACGCGGTTTTCTCTAAGGCGGAATAAGCTGGAGCAGATTTTTCAACGCTATCTTGTTCACACAATGCCTACAAGTCTAAATATGCATTTTCAGCCTTCTATCTCTTTTCGTTAAGGAGTTATTGCAAAGCATTTGGAAAAAATGTCAACGCGGTTTTCTCTAAGGCGGAATAAGCTAGAGCCGATTTTTCAACGCTATCTTGTTCACACAATGCCTACAAGTCTAAATATGCATTTTCAGCCTTCTATCTCTTTTCGTTAAGGAGTTATTGCAAAGCATTTGGAAAAAATGTCAACGCGGTTTTCTCTAAGGCGGAATAAGCTAGAGCCGATTTTTCAACGCTATCTTGTTCACACAATGCCTACAAGTCTAAATATGCATTTTCAGCCTTCTAGCTCTTTTCGTTAAGGAGTTATTGCAAGGCATTTGGAAAAAATGTCAACGCGGTTTTCTCTAAGGCGGAATAAGCTGGAGCAGATTTTTCAACGCTATCTTGTTCACACAATGCCTACAAGTCTAAATATGCATTTTCAGCCTTCTATCTCTTTTCGTTAAGGAGTTATTGCAAGGCATTTGGAAAAAATGTCAACGCGGTTTTCTCTAAGGCGGAATAAGCTAGAGCCGATTTTTCAACGCTATCTTGTTCACACAATGCCTACAAGTCTAAATATGCATTTTCAGCCTTCTATCTCTTTTCGTTAAGGAGTTATTGCAAGGCATTTGGAAAAAATGTCAACGCGGTTTTCTCTAAGGCGGAATAAGCTAGAGCCGATTTTTCAACGCTATCTTGTTCACACAATGCCTACAAGTCCAAATATGCATTTTCAGCCTTCTATCTCTTTTCGTTAAGGAGTTATTGCAAGGCATTTGGAAAAAATGTCAACGCGGTTTTCTCTAAGGCGGAATAAGCTAGAGCCGATTTTTCAACGCTATCTTGTTCACACAATGCCTACAAGTCTAAATATGCATTTTCAGCCTTCTAGCTCTTTTCGTTAAGGAGTTATTGCAAGGCATTTGGAAAAAATGTCAACGCGGTTTTCTCTGAGGCGGAATAAGCTAGAGCCGATTTTTCAACGCTATCTTGTTCACACAATGCCTACAAGTCTAAATATGCATTTTCAGCCTTCTAGCTTTTTTCGTTAAGGAGTTATTGCAAGGCATTTGGAAAAAATGTCAACGCGGTTTTCTCTAAGGCGGAATAAGCTGGAGCCGATTTTTCAACGATATCTTGTTCACACAATGCCTACAAGTCTAAATATGCATTTTCAGCCTTCTATCTCTTTTCGTTAAGGAGTTATTGCAAGGCATTTGGAAAAAATGTCAACGCTGTTTTCTCTAAGGCGGAATAAGCTAGAGCCGATTTTTCAACGCTATCTTGTTCACACAATGCCTACAAGTCTAAATATGCATTTTCAGCCTTCTATCTCTTTTCGTTAAGGAGTTATTGCAAGGCATTTGGAAAAAATGTCAACGCGGTTTTCTCTAAGGCGGAATAAGCTGGAGCAGATTTTTCAACGCTATCTTGTTCACACAATGCCTACAAGTCTAAATATGCATTTTCAGCCTTCTAGCTCTTTTCGTTAAGGAGTTATTGCAAGGCATTTGGAAAAAATGTCAACGCGGTTTTCTCTGAGGCGGAATAAGCTAGAGCCGATTTTTCAACGCTATCTTGTTCACACAATGCCTACAAGTCTAAATATGCATTTTCAGCCTTCTATCTCTTTTCGTTAAGGAGTTATTGCAAGGCATTTGGAAAAAATGTCAACGCGGTTTTCTCTAAGGCGGAATAAGCTGGAGCAGATTTTTCAACGCTATCTTGTTCACACAATGCCTACAAGTCTAAATATGCATTTTCAGCCTTCTAGCTCTTTTCGTTAAGGAGTTATTGCAAGGCATTTGGAAAAAATGTCAACGCGGTTTTCTCTAAGGCGGAATAAGCTAGAGCCGATTTTTCAACGCTATCTTGTTCACACAATGCCTACAAGTCTAAATATGCATTTTCAGCCTTCTATCTCTTTTCGTTAAGGAGTTATTGCAAGGCATTTGGAAAAAATGTCAACGCGGTTTTCTCTAAGGCGGAATAAGCTAGAGCCGATTTTTCAACGCTATCTTGTTCACACAATGCCTACAAGTCTAAATATGCATTTTCAGCCTTCTATCTCTTTTCGTTAAGGAGTTATTGCAAGGCATTTGGAAAAAATGTCAACGCGGTTTTCTCTAAGGCGGAATAAGCTAGAGCCGATTTTTCAACGCTATCTTGTTCACACAATGCCTACAAGTCTAAATATGCATTTTCAGCCTTCTATCTCTTTTCGTTAAGGAGTTATTGCAAGGCATTTGGAAAAAATGTCAACGCGGTTTTCTCTAAGGCGGAATAAGCTAGAGCCGATTTTCAACGCTATCTTGTTCACACAATGCCTACAAGTCTAAATATGCATTTTCAGCCTTCTATCTCTTTTCGTTAAGGAGTTATTGCAAGGCATTTGGAAAAAATGTCAACGCGGTTTTCTCTAAGGCGGAATAAGCTGGAGCAGATTTTTCAACGCTATCTTGTTCACACAATGCCTACAAGTCTAAATATGCATTTTCAGCCTTCTATCTCTTTTCGTTAAGGAGTTATTGCAAAGCATTTGGAAAAAATGTCAACGCGGTTTTCTCTAAGGCGGAATAAGCTAGAGCCGATTTTTCAACGCTATCTTGTTCACACAATGCCTACAAGTCTAAATATGCATTTTCAGCCTTCTATCTCTTTTCGTTAAGGAGTTATTGCAAAGGCATTTGGAAAAAATGTCAACGCGGTTTTCTCTAAGGCGGAATAAGCTAGAGCCGATTTTTCAACGCTATCTTGTTCACACAATGCCTACAAGTCTAAATATGCATTTTCAGCCTTCTATCTCTTTTCGTTAAGGAGTTATTGCAAGGCATTTGGAAAAAATGTCAACGCGGTTTTCTCTAAGGCGGAATAAGCTGGAGCAGATTTTTCAACGCTATCTTGTTCACACAATGCCTACAAGTCTAAATATGCATTTTCAGCCTTCTATCTCTTTTCGTTAAGGAGTTATTGCAAAGGCATTTGGAAAAAATGTCAACGCGGTTTTCTCTAAGGCGGAATAAGCTAGAGCCGATTTTTCAACGCTATCTTGTTCACACAATGCCTACAAGTCTAAATATGCATTTTCAGCCTTCTATCTCTTTTCGTTAAGGAGTTATTGCAAAGCATTTGGAAAAAATGTCAACGCGGTTTTCTCTAAGGCGGAATAAGCTAGAGCCGATTTTTCAACGCTATCTTGTTCACACAATGCCTACAAGTCTAAATATGCATTTTCAGCCTTCTATCTCTTTTCGTTAAGGAGTTATTGCAAGGCATTTGGAAAAAATGTCAACGCGGTTTTCTCTAAGGCGGAATAAGCTAGAGCCGATTTTTCAACGCTATCTTGTTCACACAATGCCTACAAGTCCAAATATGCATTTTCAGCCTTCTATCTCTTTTCGTTAAGGAGTTATTGCAAGGCATTTGGAAAAAATGTCAACGCGGTTTTCTCTAAGGCGGAATAAGCTAGAGCCGATTTTTCAACGCTATCTTGTTCACACAATGCCTACAAGTCTAAATATGCATTTTCAGCCTTCTATCTCTTTTCGTTAAGGAGTTATTGCAAGGCATTTGGAAAAAATGTCAACGCGGTTTTCTCTAAGGCGGAATAAGCTGGAGCAGATTTTTCAACGCTATCTTGTTCACACAATGCCTACAAGTCTAAATATGCATTTTCAGCCTTCTAGCTCTTTTCGTTAAGGAGTTATTGCAAGGCATTTGGAAAAAATGTCAACGCGGTTTTCTCTAAGGCGGAATAAGCTAGAGCCGATTTTTCAACGCTATCTTGTTCACACAATGCCTACAAGTCTAAATATGCATTTTCAGCCTTCTATCTCTTTTCGTTAAGGAGTTATTGCAAGGCATTTGGAAAAAATGTCAACGCGGTTTTCTCTAAGGCGGAATAAGCTAGAGCCGATTTTTCAACGCTATCTTGTTCACACAATGCCTACAAGTCTAAATATGCATTTTCAGCCTTCTATCTCTTTTCGTTAAGGAGTTATTGCAAGGCATTTGGAAAAAATGTCAACGCGGTTTTCTCTAAGGCGGAATAAGCTAGAGCCGATTTTTCAACGCTATCTTGTTCACACAATGCCTACAAGTCTAAATATGCATTTTCAGCCTTCTATCTCTTTTCGTTAAGGAGTTATTGCAAAGCATTTGGAAAAAATGTCAACGCGGTTTTCTCTAAGGCGGAATAAGCTAGAGCCGATTTTTCAACGCTATCTTGTTCACACAATGCCTACAAGTCTAAATATGCATTTTCAGCCTTCTAGCTCTTTTCGTTAAGGAGTTATTGCAAGGCATTTGGAAAAAATGTCAACTCGGTTTTCTCTAAGGCGGAATAAGCTGGAGCAGATTTTTCAACGCTATCTTGTTCACACAATGCCTACAAGTCTAAATATGCATTTTCAGCCTTCTATCTCTTTTCGTTAAGGAGTTATTGCAAGGCATTTGGAAAAAATGTCAACGCGGTTTTCTCTAAGGCGGAATAAGCTAGAGCCGATTTTTCAACGCTATCTTGTTCACACAATGCCTACAAGTCTAAATATGCATTTTCAGCCTTCTATCTCTTTTCGTTAAGGAGTTATTGCAAGGCATTTGGAAAAAATGTCAACGCGGTTTTCTCTAAGGCGGAATAAGCTAGAGCCGATTTTTCAACGCTATCTTGTTCACAACAATGCCTACAAGTCTAAATATGCATTTTCAGCCTTCTATCTCTTTTCGTTAAGGAGTTATTGCAAGGCATTTGGAAAAAATGTCAACGCGGTTTTCTCTAAGGCGGAATAAGCTGGAGCAGATTTTTCAACGCTATCTTGTTCACACAATGCCTACAAGTCTAAATATGCATTTTCAGCCTTCTATCTCTTTTCGTTAAGGAGTTATTGCAAAGCATTTGGAAAAAATGTCAACGCGGTTTTCTCTAAGGCGGAATAAGCTAGAGCCGATTTTTCAAAGCTATCTTGTTCACACAATGCCTACAAGTCTAAATATGCATTTTCAGCCTTCTATCTCTTTTCGTTAAGGAGTTATTGCAAGGCATTTGGAAAAAATGTCAACGCGGTTTTCTCTAAGGCGGAATAAGCTGGAGCAGATTTTTCAACGCTATCTTGTTCACACAATGCCTACAAGTCTAAATATGCATTTTCAGCCTTCTAGCTCTTTTCGTTAAGGAGTTATTGCAAGGCATTTGGAAAAAATGTCAACGCGGTTTTCTCTAAGGCGGAATAAGCTAGAGCCGATTTTTCAACGCTATCTTGTTCACACAATGCCTACAAGTCTAAATATGCATTTTCAGCCTTCTATCTCTTTTCGTTAAGGAGTTATTGCAAGGCATTTGGAAAAAATGTCAACGCGGTTTTCTCTAAGGCGGAATAAGCTAGAGCCGATTTTTCAACGCTATCTTGTTCACACAATGCCTACAAGTCTAAATATGCATTTTCAGCCTTCTATCTCTTTTCGTTAAGGAGTTATTGCAAGGCATTTGGAAAAAATGTCAACGCGGTTTTCTCTGAGGCGGAATAAGCTAGAGCCGATTTTTCAACGCTATCTTGTTCACACAATGCCTACAAGTCTAAATATGCATTTTCAGCCTTCTAGCTTTTTTCGTTAAGGAGTTATTGCAAGGCATTTGGAAAAAATGTCAACGCGGTTTTCTCTAAGGCGGAATAAGCTGGAGCCGATTTTTCAACGATATCTTGTTCACACAATGCCTACAAGTCTAAATATGCATTTTCAGCCTTCTATCTCTTTTCGTTAAGGAGTTATTGCAAGGCATTTGGAAAAAATGTCAACGCTGTTTTCTCTAAGGCGGAATAAGCTAGAGCCGATTTTTCAACGCTATCTTGTTCACACAATGCCTACAAGTCTAAATATGCATTTTCAGCCTTCTATCTCTTTTTGTTAAGGAGTTATTGCAAGGCATTTGGAAAAAATGTCAACGCGGTTTTCTCTAAGGCGGAATAAGCTGGAGCAGATTTTTCAACGCTATCTTGTTCACACAATGCCTACAAGTCTAAATATGCATTTTCAGCCTTCTAGCTCTTTTCGTTAAGGAGTTATTGCAAGGCATTTGGAAAAAATGTCAACGCGGTTTTCTCTGAGGCGGAATAAGCTAGAGCCGATTTTTCAACGCTATCTTGTTCACACAATGCCTACAAGTCTAAATATGCATTTTCAGCCTTCTATCTCTTTTCGTTAAGGAGTTATTGCAAGGCATTTGGAAAAAATGTCAACGCGGTTTTCTCTAAGGCGGAATAAGCTGGAGCAGATTTTTCAACGCTATCTTGTTCACACAATGCCTACAAGTCTAAATATGCATTTTCAGCCTTCTAGCTCTTTTCGTTAAGGAGTTATTGCAAGGCATTTGGAAAAAATGTCAACGCGGTTTTCTCTAAGGCGGAATAAGCTAGAGCCGATTTTTCAACGCTATCTTGTTCACACAATGCCTACAAGTCTAAATATGCATTTTCAGCCTTCTATCTCTTTTCGTTAAGGAGTTATTGCAAGGCATTTGGAAAAAATGTCAACGCTGTTTTCTCTAAGGCGGAATAAGCTAGAGCCGATTTTTCAACGCTATCTTGTTCACACAATGCCTACAAGTCTAAATATGCATTTTCAGCCTTCTATCTCTTTTCGTTAAGGAGTTATTGCAAGGCATTTGGAAAAAATGTCAACGCGGTTTTCTCTAAGGCGGAATAAGCTGGAGCAGATTTTTCAACGCTATCTTGTTCACACAATGCCTACAAGTCTAAATATGCATTTTCAGCCTTCTAGCTCTTTTCGTTAAGGAGTTATTGCAAGGCATTTGGAAAAAATGTCAACGCGGTTTTCTCTGAGGCGGAATAAGCTAGAGCCGATTTTTCAACGCTATCTTGTTCACACAATGCCTACAAGTCTAAATATGCATTTTCAGCCTTCTATCTCTTTTCGTTAAGGAGTTATTGCAAGGCATTTGGAAAAAATGTCAACGCGGTTTTCTCTAAGGCGGAATAAGCTGGAGCAGATTTTTCAACGCTATCTTGTTCACACAATGCCTACAAGTCTAAATATGCATTTTCAGCCTTCTAGCTCTTTTCGTTAAGGAGTTATTGCAAGGCATTTGGAAAAAATGTCAACGCGGTTTTCTCTAAGGCGGAATAAGCTAGAGCCGATTTTTCAACGCTATCTTGTTCACACAATGCCTACAAGTCTAAATATGCATTTTCAGCCTTCTATCTCTTTTCGTTAAGGAGTTATTGCAAGGCATTTGGAAAAAATGTCAACGCGGTTTTCTCTAAGGCGGAATAAGCTAGAGCCGATTTTTCAACGCTATCTTGTTCACACAATGCCTACAAGTCTAAATATGCATTTTCAGCCTTCTATCTCTTTTCGTTAAGGAGTTATTGCAAGGCATTTGGAAAAAATGTCAACGCGGTTTTCTCTAAGGCGGAATAAGCTAGAGCCGATTTTTCAACGCTATCTTGTTCACACAATGCCTACAAGTCTAAATATGCATTTTCAGCCTTCTATCTCTTTTCGTTAAGGAGTTATTGCAAGGCATTTGGAAAAAATGTCAACGCGGTTTTCTCTAAGGCGGAATAAGCTGGAGCAGATTTTTCAACGCTATCTTGTTCACACAATGCCTACAAGTCTAAATATGCATTTTCAGCCTTCTATCTCTTTTCGTTAAGGAGTTATTGCAAAGCATTTGGAAAAAATGTCAACGCGGTTTTCTCTAAGGCGGAATAAGCTAGAGCCGATTTTTCAACGCTATCTTGTTCACACAATGCCTACAAGTCTAAATATGCATTTTCAGCCTTCTATCTCTTTTCGTTAAGGAGTTATTGCAAAGCATTTGGAAAAAATGTCAACGCGGTTTTCTCTAAGGCGGAATAAGCTAGAGCCGATTTTTCAACGCTATCTTGTTCACACAATGCCTACAAGTCTAAATATGCATTTTCAGCCTTCTAGCTCTTTTCGTTAAGGAGTTATTGCAAGGCATTTGGAAAAAATGTCAACGCGGTTTTCTCTAAGGCGGAATAAGCTGGAGCAGATTTTTCAACGCTATCTTGTTCACACAATGCCTACAAGTCTAAATATGCATTTTCAGCCTTCTATCTCTTTTCGTTAAGGAGTTATTGCAAGGCATTTGGAAAAAATGTCAACGCGGTTTTCTCTAAGGCGGAATAAGCTAGAGCCGATTTTTCAACGCTATCTTGTTCACACAATGCCTACAAGTCTAAATATGCATTTTCAGCCTTCTATCTCTTTTCGTTAAGGAGTTATTGCAAGGCATTTGGAAAAAATGTCAACGCGGTTTTCTCTAAGGCGGAATAAGCTAGAGCCGATTTTTCAACGCTATCTTGTTCACACAATGCCTACAAGTCCAAATATGCATTTTCAGCCTTCTATCTCTTTTCGTTAAGGAGTTATTGCAAGGCATTTGGAAAAAATGTCAACGCGGTTTTCTCTAAGGCGGAATAAGCTAGAGCCGATTTTTCAACGCTATCTTGTTCACACAATGCCTACAAGTCTAAATATGCATTTTCAGCCTTCTATCTCTTTTCGTTAAGGAGTTATTGCAAGGCATTTGGAAAAAATGTCAACGCGGTTTTCTCTAAGGCGGAATAAGCTAGAGCCGATTTTTCAACGCTATCTTGTTCACACAATGCCTACAAGTCTAAATATGCATTTTCAGCCTTCTATCTCTTTTCGTTAAGGAGTTATTGCAAGGCATTTGGAAAAAATGTCAACGCGGTTTTCTCTAAGGCGGAATAAGCTAGAGCCGATTTTTCAACGCTATCTTGTTCACACAATGCCTACAAGTCTAAATATGCATTTTCAGCCTTCTATCTCTTTTCGTTAAGGAGTTATTGCAAAGCATTTGGAAAAAATGTCAACGCGGTTTTCTCTAAGGCGGAATAAGCTAGAGCCGATTTTTCAACGCTATCTTGTTCACACAATGCCTACAAGTCTAAATATGCATTTTCAGCCTTCTAGCTCTTTTCGTTAAGGAGTTATTGCAAGGCATTTGGAAAAAATATCAACGCGGTTTTCTCTAAGGCGGAATAAGCTGGAGCAGATTTTTCAACGCTATCTTGTTCACACAATGCCTACAAGTCTAAATATGCATTTTCAGCCTTCTATCTCTTTTCGTTAAGGAGTTATTGCAAGGCATTTGGAAAAAATGTCAACGCGGTTTTCTCTAAGGCGGAATAAGCTAGAGCCGATTTTTCAACGCTATCTTGTTCACACAATGCCTACAAGTCTAAATATGCATTTTCAGCCTTCTATCTCTTTTCGTTAAGGAGTTATTGCAAGGCATTTGGAAAAAATGTCAACGCGGTTTTCTCTAAGGCGGAATAAGCTAGAGCCGATTTTTCAACGCTATCTTGTTCACACAATGCCTACAAGTCCAAATATGCATTTTCAGCCTTCTATCTCTTTTCGTTAAGGAGTTATTGCAAGGCATTTGGAAAAAATGTCAACGCGGTTTTCTCTAAGGCGGAATAAGCTAGAGCCGATTTTTCAACGCTATCTTGTTCACACAATGCCTACAAGTCTAAATATGCATTTTCAGCCTTCTATCTCTTTTCGTTAAGGAGTTATTGCAAGGCATTTGGAAAAAATGTCAACGCGGTTTTCTCTAAGGCGGAATAAGCTGGAGCAGATTTTTCAACGCTATCTTGTTCACACAATGCCTACAAGTCTAAATATGCATTTTCAGCCTTCTAGCTCTTTTCGTTAAGGAGTTATTGCAAGGCATTTGGAAAAAATGTCAACGCGGTTTTCTCTAAGGCGGAATAAGCTAGAGCCGATTTTTCAACGCTATCTTGTTCACACAATGCCTACAAGTCTAAATATGCATTTTCAGCCTTCTATCTCTTTTCGTTAAGGAGTTATTGCAAGGCATTTGGAAAAAATGTCAACGCGGTTTTCTCTAAGGCGGAATAAGCTAGAGCCGATTTTTCAACGCTATCTTGTTCACACAATGCCTACAAGTCTAAATATGCATTTCCAGCCTTCTATCTCTTTTCGTTAAGGAGTTATTGCAAGGCATTTGGAAAAAATGTCAACGCGGTTTTCTCTAAGGCGGAATAAGCTAGAGCCGATTTTTCAACGCTATCTTGTTCACACAATGCCTACAAGTCTAAATATGCATTTTCAGCCTTCTATCTCTTTTCGTTAAGGAGTTATTGCAAGGCATTTGGAAAAAATGTCAACGCGGTTTTCTCTAAGGCGGAATAAGCTGGAGCAGATTTTTCAACGCTATCTTGTTCACACAATGCCTACAAGTCTAAATATGCATTTTCAGCCTTCTATCTCTTTTCGTTAAGGAGTTATTGCAAAGCATTTGGAAAAAATGTCAACGCGGTTTTCTCTAAGGCGGAATAAGCTAGAGCCGATTTTTCAACGCTATCTTGTTCACACAATGCCTACAAGTCTAAATATGCATTTTCAGCCTTCTAGCTCTTTTCGTTAAGGAGTTATTGCAAGGCATTTGGAAAAAATGTCAACGCGGTTTTCTTTAAGGCGGAATAAGCTGGAGCAGATTTTTCAACGCTATCTTGTTCACACAATGCCTACAAGTCTAAATATGCATTTTCAGCCTTCTATCTCTTTTCGTTAAGGAGTTATTGCAAGGCATTTGGAAAAAATGTCAACGCGGTTTTCTCTAAGGCGGAATAAGCTAGAGCCGATTTTTCAACGCTATCTTGTTCACACAATGCCTACAAGTCTAAATATGCATTTTCAGCCTTCTATCTCTTTTCGTTAAGGAGTTATTGCAAGGCATTTGGAAAAAATGTCAACGCGGTTTTCTCTAAGGGGGAATAAGCTAGAGCCGATTTTTCAACGCTATCTTGTTCACACAATGCCTACAAGTCTAAATATGCATTTTCAGCCTTCTATCTCTTTTCGTTAAGGAGTTATTGCAAGGCATTTGGAAAAAATGTCAACGCGGTTTTCTCTAAGGCGGAATAAGCTAGAGCCGATTTTTCAACGCTATCTTGTTCACACAATGCCTACAAGTCTAAATATGCATTTTCAGCCTTCTATCTCTTTTCGTTAAGGAGTTATTGCAAGGCATTTGGAAAAAATGTCAACGCGGTTTTCTCTAAGGCGGAATAAGCTAGAGCCGATTTTTCAACGCTATCTTGTTCACACAATGCCTACAAGTCTAAATATGCATTTTCAGCCTTCTATCTCTTTTCGTTAAGGAGTTATTGCAAGGCATTTGGAAAAAATGTCAACGCGGTTTTCTCTAAGGCGGAATAAGCTGGAGCCGATTTTTCAACGCTATCTTGTTCACACAATGCCTACAAGTCTAAATATGCATTTTCAGCCTTCTATCTCTTTTCGTTAAGGAGTTATTGCAAGGCATTTGGAAAAAATGTCAACGCGGTTTTCTCTAAGGCGGAATAAGCTAGAGCCGATTTTTCAACGCTATCTTGTTCACACAATGCCTACAAGTCTAAATATGCATTTTCAGCCTTCTATCTCTTTTCGTTAAGGAGTTATTGCAAGGCATTTGGAAAAAATGTCAACGCGGTTTTCTCTAAGGCGGAATAAGCTAGAGCCGATTTTTCAACGCTATCTTGTTCACACAATGCCTACAAGTCTAAATATGCATTTTCAGCCTTCTATCTCTTTTCGTTAAGGAGTTATTGCAAGGCATTTGGAAAAAATGTCAACGCGGTTTTCTCTAAGGCGGAATAAGCTGGAGCAGATTTTTCAACGCTATCTTGTTAACACAATGCCTACAAGTCTAAATATGCATTTTCAGCCTTCTAGCTCTTTTCGTTAAGGAGTTATTGCAAGGCATTTGGAAAAAATGTCAACGCGGTTTTCTCTAAGGCGGAATAAGCTGGAGCAGATTTTTCAACGCTATCTTGTTCACACAATGCCTACAAGTCTAAATATGCATTTTCAGCCTTCTATCTCTTTTCGTTAAGGAGTTATTGCAAGGCATTTGGAAAAAATGTCAACGCGGTTTTCTCTAAGGCGGAATAAGCTAGAGCCGATTTTTCAACGCTATCTTGTTCACACAATGCCTACAAGTCTAAATATGCATTTTCAGCCTTCTATCTCTTTTCGTTAAGGAGTTATTGCAAGGCATTTGGAAAAAATGTCAACGCGGTTTTCTCTGAGGCGGAATAAGCTAGAGCCGATTTTTCAACGCTATCTTGTTCACACAATGCCTACAAGTCTAAATATGCATTTTCAGCCTTCTATCTCTTTTCGTTAAGGAGTTATTGCAAGGCATTTGGAAAAAATGTCAACGCGGTTTTCTCTAAGGCGGAATAAGCTGGAGCAGATTTTTCAACGCTATCTTGTTCACACAATGCCTACAAGTCTAAATATGCATTTTCAGCCTTCTAGCTCTTTTCGTTAAGGAGTTATTGCAAGGCATTTGGAAAAAATGTCAACGCGGTTTTCTCTAAGGCGGAATAAGCTAGAGCCGATTTTTCAACGCTATCTTGTTCACACAATGCCTACAAGTCTAAATATGCATTTTCAGCCTTCTATCTCTTTTCGTTAAGGAGTTATTGCAAGGCATTTGGAAAAAATGTCAACGCGGTTTTCTCTAAGGCGGAATAAGCTAGAGCCGATTTTTCAACGCTATCTTGTTCACACAATGCCTACAAGTCTAAATTTTCCTTTTTTAGCCTTCTATCTCTTTTCGTTAAGGAGTTATTGCAAGGCATTTGGAAAAAATGTCAACGCGGTTTTCTCTAAGGCGGAATAAGCTAGAGCCGATTTTTCAACGCTATCTTGTTCACACAATGCCTACAAGTCTAAATATGCATTTTCAGCCTTCTATCTCTTTTCGTTAAGGAGTTATTGCAAGGCATTTGGAAAAAATGTCAACGCGGTTTTCTCTAAGGCGGAATAAGCTAGAGCCGATTTTTCAACGCTATCTTGTTCACACAATGCCTACAAGTCTAAATATGCATTTTCAGCCTTCTATCTCTTTTCGTTAAGGAGTTATTGCAAGGCATTTGGAAAAAATGTCAACGCGGTTTTCTCTAAGGCGGAATAAGCTGGAGCAGATTTTTCAACGCTATCTTGTTCACACAATGCCTACAAGTCTAAATATGCATTTTCAGCCTTCTATCTCTTTTCGTTAAGGAGTTATTGCAAAGCATTTGGAAAAAATGTCAACGCGGTTTTCTCTAAGGCGGAATAAGCTAGAGCCGATTTTTCAACGCTATCTTGTTCACACAATGCCTACAAGTCTAAATATGCATTTTCAGCCTTCTAGCTCTTTTCGTTAAGGAGTTATTGCAAGGCATTTGGAAAAAATGTCAACGCGGTTTTCTCTAAGGCGGAATAAGCTGGAGCAGATTTTTCAACGCTATCTTGTTCACACAATGCCTACAAGTCTAAATATGCATTTTCAGCCTTCTATCTCTTTTCGTTAAGGAGTTATTGCAAGGCATTTGGAAAAAATGTCAACGCGGTTTTCTCTAAGGCGGAATAAGCTAGAGCCGATTTTTCAACGCTATCTTGTTCACACAATGCCTACAAGTCTAAATATGCATTTTCAGCCTTCTATCTCTTTTCGTTAAGGAGTTATTGCAAGGCATTTGGAAAAAATGTCAACGCGGTTTTCTCTAAGGCGGAATAAGCTAGAGCCGATTTTTCAACGCTATCTTGTTCACACAATGCCTACAAGTCTAAATATGCATTTTCAGCCTTCTATCTCTTTTCGTTAAGGAGTTATTGCCAGGCATTTGGAAAAAATGTCAACGCGGTTTTCTCTAAGGCGGAATAAGCTGGAGCAGATTTTTCAACGCTATCTTGTTCACACAATGCCTACAAGTCTAAATATGCATTTTCAGCCTTCTATCTCTTTTCGTTAAGGAGTTATTGCAAAGCATTTGGAAAAAATGTCAACGCGGTTTTCTCTAAGGCGGAATAAGCTAGAGCCGATTTTTCAACGCTATCTTGTTCACACAATGCCTACAAGTCTAAATATGCATTTTCAGCCTTCTATCTCTTTTCGTTAAGGAGTTATTGCAAGGCATTTGGAAAAAATGTCAACGCGGTTTTCTCTAAGGCGGAATAAGCTGGAGCAGATTTTTCAACGCTATCTTGTTCACACAATGCCTACAAGTCTAAATATGCATTTTCAGCCTTCTAGCTCTTTTCGTTAAGGAGTTATTGCAAGGCATTTGGAAAAAATGTCAACGCGGTTTTCTCTAAGGCGGAATAAGCTAGAGCCGATTTTTCAACGCTATCTTGTTCACACAATGCCTACAAGTCTAAATATGCATTTTCAGCCTTCTATCTCTTTTCGTTAAGGAGTTATTGCAAGGCATTTGGAAAAAATGTCAACGCGGTTTTCTCTAAGGCGGAATAAGCTAGAGCCGATTTTTCAACGCTATCTTGTTCACACAATGCCTACAAGTCTAAATATGCATTTTCAGCCTTCTATCTCTTTTCGTTAAGGAGTTATTGCAAGGCATTTGGAAAAAATGTCAACGCGGTTTTCTCTAAGGCGGAATAAGCTGGAGCAGATTTTTCAACGCTATCTTGTTCACACAATGCCTACAAGTCTAAATATGCATTTTCAGCCTTCTATCTCTTTTCGTTAAGGAGTTATTGCAAAGCATTTGGAAAAAATGTCAACGCGGTTTTCTCTAAGGCGGAATAAGCTAGAGCCGATTTTTCAACGCTATCTTGTTCACACAATGCCTACAAGTCTAAATATGCATTTTCAGCCTTCTATCTCTTTTCGTTAAGGAGTTATTGCAAGGCATTTGGAAAAAATGTCAACGCGGTTTTCTCTAAGGCGGAATAAGCTGGAGCAGATTTTTCAACGCTATCTTGTTCACACAATGCCTACAAGTCTAAATATGCATTTTCAGCCTTCTAGCTCTTTTCGTTAAGGAGTTATTGCAAGGCATTTGGAAAAAATGTCAACGCGGTTTTCTCTGAGGCGGAATAAGCTAGAGCCGATTTTTCAACGCTATCTTGTTCACACAATGCCTACAAGTCTAAATATGCATTTTCAGCCTTCTAGCTTTTTTCGTTAAGGAGTTATTGCAAGGCATTTGGAAAAAATGTCAACGCGGTTTTCTCTAAGGCGGAATAAGCTGGAGCCGATTTTTCAACGATATCTTGTTCACACAATGCCTACAAGTCTAAATATGCATTTTCAGCCTTCTATCTCTTTTCGTTAAGGAGTTATTGCAAGGCATTTGGAAAAAATGTCAACGCGGTTTTCTCTAAGGCGGAATAAGCTAGAGCCGATTTTTCAACGCTATCTTGTTCACACAATGCCTACAAGTCTAAATATGCATTTTCAGCCTTCTATCTCTTTTCGTTAAGGAGTTATTGCAAGGCATTTGGAAAAAATGTCAACGCGGTTTTCTCTAAGGCGGAATAAGCTAGAGCCGATTTTTCAACGCTATCTTGTTCACACAATGCCTACAAGTCCAAATATGCATTTTCAGCCTTCTATCTCTTTTCGTTAAGGAGTTATTGCAAGGCATTTGGAAAAAATGTCAACGCGGTTTTCTCTAAGGCGGAATAAGCTAGAGACGATTTTTCAACGCTATCTTGTTCACACAATGCCTACAAGTCTAAATATGCATTTTCAGCCTTCTATCTCTTTTCGTTAAGGAGTTATTGCAAGGCATTTGGAAAAAATGTCAACGCGGTTTTCTCTAAGGCGGAATAAGCTGGAGCAGATTTTTCAACGCTATCTTGTTCACACAATGCCTACAAGTCTAAATATGCATTTTCAGCCTTCTAGCTCTTTTCGTTAAGGAGTTATTGCAAGGCATTTGGAAAAAATGTCAACGCGGTTTTCTCTAAGGCGGAATAAGCTAGAGCCGATTTTTCAACGCTATCTTGTTCACACAATGCCTACAAGTCTAAATATGCATTTTCAGCCTTCTATCTCTTTTCGTTAAGGAGTTATTGCAAGGCATTTGGAAAAAATGTCAACGCGGTTTTCTCTAAGGCGGAATAAGCTAGAGCCGATTTTTCAACGCTATCTTGTTCACACAATGCCTACAAGTCTAAATATGCATTTTCAGCCTTCTATCTCTTTTCGTTAAGGAGTTATTGCAAGGCATTTGGAAAAAATGTCAACGCGGTTTTCTCTAAGGCGGAATAAGCTAGAGCCGATTTTTCAACGCTATCTTGTTCACACAATGCCTACAAGTCTAAATATGCATTTTCAGCCTTCTATCTCTTTTCGTTAAGGAGTTATTGCAAAGCATTTGGAAAAAATGTCAACGCGGTTTTCTCTAAGGCGGAATAAGCTAGAGCCGATTTTTCAACGCTATCTTGTTCACACAATGCCTACAAGTCTAAATATGCATTTTCAGCCTTCTATCTCTTTTCGTTAAGGAGTTATTGCAAGGCATTTGGAAAAAATGTCAACGCGGTTTTCTCTGAGGCGGAATAAGCTAGAGCCGATTTTTCAACGCTATCTTGTTCACACAATGCCTACAAGTCTAAATATGCATTTTCAGCCTTCTATCTCTTTTCGTTAAGGAGTTATTGCAAGGCATTTGGAAAAAATGTCAACGCGGTTTTCTCTAAGGCGGAATAAGCTGGAGCAGATTTTTCAACGCTATCTTGTTCACACAATGCCTACAAGTCTAAATATGCATTTTCAGCCTTCTAGCTCTTTTCGTTAAGGAGTTATTGCAAGGCATTTGGAAAAAATGTCAACGCGGTTTTCTCTAAGGCGGAATAAGCTAGAGCCGATTTTTCAACGCTATCTTGTTCACACAATGCCTACAAGTCTAAATATGCATTTTCAGCCTTCTATCTCTTTTCGTTAAGGAGTTATTGCAAGGCATTTGGAAAAAATGTCAACGCGGTTTTCTCTAAGGCGGAATAAGCTAGAGCCGATTTTTCAACGCTATCTTGTTCACACAATGCCTACAAGTCTAAATATGCATTTTCAGCCTTCTATCTCTTTTCGTTAAGGAGTTATTGCAAGGCATTTGGAAAAAATGTCAACGCGGTTTTCTCTAAGGCGGAATAAGCTGGAGCAGATTTTTCAACGCTATCTTGTTCACACAATGCCTACAAGTCTAAATATGCATTTTCAGCCTTCTATCTCTTTTCGTTAAGGAGTTATTGCAAAGCATTTGGAAAAAATGTCAACGCGGTTTTCTCTAAGGCGGAATAAGCTAGAGCCGATTTTTCAACGCTATCTTGTTCACACAATGCCTACAAGTCTAAATATGCATTTTCAGCCTTCTATCTCTTTTCGTTAAGGAGTTATTGCAAGGCATTTGGAAAAAATGTCAACGCGGTTTTCTCTAAGGCGGAATAAGCTGGAGCAGATTTTTCAACGCTATCTTGTTCACACAATGCCTACAAGTCTAAATATGCATTTTCAGCCTTCTAGCTCTTTTCGTTAAGGAGTTATTGCAAGGCATTTGGAAAAAATGTCAACGCGGTTTTCTCTAAGGCGGAATAAGCTAGAGCCGATTTTTCAACGCTATCTTGTTCACACAATGCCTACAAGTCTAAATATGCATTTTCAGCCTTCTATCTCTTTTCGTTAAGGAGTTATTGCAAGGCATTTGGAAAAAATGTCAACGCGGTTTTCTCTAAGGCGGAATAAGCTAGAGCCGATTTTTCAACGCTATCTTGTTCACACAATGCCTACAAGTCTAAATATGCATTTTCAGCCTTCTATCTCTTTTCGTTAAGGAGTTATTGCAAGGCATTTGGAAAAAATGTCAACGCGGTTTTCTCTAAGGCGAAATAAGCTGGAGCAGATTTTTCAACGCTATCTTGTTCACACAATGCCTACAAGTCTAAATATGCATTTTCAGCCTTCTATCTCTTTTCGTTAAGGAGTTATTGCAAAGCATTTGGAAAAAATGTCAACGCGGTTTTCTCTAAGGCGGAATAAGCTAGAGCCGATTTTTCAACGCTATCTTGTTCACACAATGCCTACAAGTCTAAATATGCATTTTCAGCCTTCTATCTCTTTTCGTTAAGGAGTTATTGCAAGGCATTTGGAAAAAATGTCAACGCGGTTTTCTCTAAGGCGGAATAAGCTGGAGCAGATTTTTCAACGCTATCTTGTTCACACAATGCCTACAAGTCTAAATATGCATTTTCAGCCTTCTAGCTCTTTTCGTTAAGGAGTTATTGCAAGGCATTTGGAAAAAATGTCAACGCGGTTTTCTCTGAGGCGGAATAAGCTAGAGCCGATTTTTCAACGCTATCTTGTTCACACAATGCCTACAAGTCTAAATATGCATTTTCAGCCTTCTAGCTTTTTTCGTTAAGGAGTTATTGCAAGGCATTTGGAAAAAATGTCAACGCGGTTTTCTCTAAGGCGGAATAAGCTGGAGCCGATTTTTCAACGATATCTTGTTCACACAATGCCTACAAGTCTAAATATGCATTTTCAGCCTTCTATCTCTTTTCGTTAAGGAGTTATTGCAAGGCATTTGGAAAAAATGTCAACGCTGTTTTCTCTAAGGCGGAATAAGCTAGAGCCGATTTTTCAACGCTATCTTGTTCACACAATGCCTACAAGTCTAAATATGCATTTTCAGCCTTCTATCTCTTTTCGTTAAGGAGTTATTGCAAGGCATTTGGAAAAAATGTCAACGCGGTTTTCTCTAAGGCGGAATAAGCTGGAGCAGATTTTTCAACGCTATCTTGTTCACACAATGCCTACAAGTCTAAATATGCATTTTCAGCCTTCTAGCTCTTTTCGTTAAGGAGTTATTGCAAGGCATTTGGAAAAAATGTCAACGCGGTTTTCTCTGAGGCGGAATAAGCTAGAGCCGATTTTTCAACGCTATCTTGTTCACACAATGCCTACAAGTCTAAATATGCATTTTCAGCCTTCTATCTCTTTTCGTTAAGGAGTTATTGCAAGGCATTTGGAAAAAATGTCAACGCGGTTTTCTCTAAGGCGGAATAAGCTGGAGCAGATTTTTCAACGCTATCTTGTTCACACAATGCCTACAAGTCTAAATATGCATTTTCAGCCTTCTAGCTCTTTTCGTTAAGGAGTTATTGCAAGGCATTTGGAAAAAATGTCAACGCGGTTTTCTCTAAGGCGGAATAAGCTAGAGCCGATTTTTCAACGCTATCTTGTTCACACAATGCCTACAAGTCTAAATATGCATTTTCAGCCTTCTATCTCTTTTCGTTAAGGAGTTATTGCAAGGCATTTGGAAAAAATGTCAACGCGGTTTTCTCTAAGGCGGAATAAGCTAGAGCCGATTTTTCAACGCTATCTTGTTCACACAATGCCTACAAGTCTAAATATGCATTTTCAGCCTTCTATCTCTTTTCGTTAAGGAGTTATTGCAAGGCATTTGGAAAAAATGTCAACGCGGTTTTCTCTAAGGCGGAATAAGCTAGAGCCGATTTTTCAACGCTATCTTGTTCACACAATGCCTACAAGTCTAAATATGCATTTTCAGCCTTCTATCTCTTTTCGTTAAGGAGTTATTGCAAGGCATTTGGAAAAAATGTCAACGCGGTTTTCTCTAAGGCGGAATAAGCTGGAGCAGATTTTTCAACGCTATCTTGTTCACACAATGCCTACAAGTCTAAATATGCATTTTCAGCCTTCTATCTCTTTTCGTTAAGGAGTTATTGCAAAGCATTTGGAAAAAATGTCAACGCGGTTTTCTCTAAGGCGGAATAAGCTAGAGCCGATTTTTCAACGCTATCTTGTTCACACAATGCCTACAAGTCTAAATATGCATTTTCAGCCTTCTATCTCTTTTCGTTAAGGAGTTATTGCAAAGCATTTGGAAAAAATGTCAACGCGGTTTTCTCTAAGGCGGAATAAGCTAGAGCCGATTTTTCAACGCTATCTTGTTCACACAATGCCTACAAGTCTAAATATGCATTTTCAGCCTTCTAGCTCTTTTCGTTAAGGAGTTATTGCAAGGCATTTGGAAAAAATGTCAACGCGGTTTTCTCTAAGGCGGAATAAGCTGGAGCAGATTTTTCAACGCTATCTTGTTCACACAATGCCTACAAGTCTAAATATGCATTTTCAGCCTTCTATCTCTTTTCGTTAAGGAGTTATTGCAAGGCATTTGGAAAAAATGTCAACGCGGTTTTCTCTAAGGCGGAATAAGCTAGAGCCGATTTTTCAACGCTATCTTGTTCACACAATGCCTACAAGTCTAAATATGCATTTTCAGCCTTCTATCTCTTTTCGTTAAGGAGTTATTGCAAGGCATTTGGAAAAAATGTCAACGCGGTTTTCTCTAAGGCGGAATAAGCTAGAGCCGATTTTTCAACGCTATCTTGTTCACACAATGCCTACAAGTCCAAATATGCATTTTCAGCCTTCTATCTCTTTTCGTTAAGGAGTTATTGCAAGGCATTTGGAAAAAATGTCAACGCGGTTTTCTCTAAGGCGGAATAAGCTAGAGCCGATTTTTCAACGCTATCTTGTTCACACAATGCCTACAAGTCTAAATATGCATTTTCAGCCTTCTAGCTCTTTTCGTTAAGGAGTTATTGCAAGGCATTTGGAAAAAATGTCAACGCGGTTTTCTCTGAGGCGGAATAAGCTAGAGCCGATTTTTCAACGCTATCTTGTTCACACAATGCCTACAAGTCTAAATATGCATTTTCAGCCTTCTAGCTTTTTTCGTTAAGGAGTTATTGCAAGGCATTTGGAAAAATGTCAACGCGGTTTTCTCTAAGGCGGAATAAGCTGGAGCCGATTTTTCAACGATATCTTGTTCACACAATGCCTACAAGTCTAAATATGCATTTTCAGCCTTCTATCTCTTTTCGTTAAGGAGTTATTGCAAGGCATTTGGAAAAAATGTCAACGCTGTTTTCTCTAAGGCGGAATAAGCTAGAGCCGATTTTTCAACGCTATCTTGTTCACACAATGCCTACAAGTCTAAATATGCATTTTCAGCCTTCTATCTCTTTTCGTTAAGGAGTTATTGCAAGGCATTTGGAAAAAATGTCAACGCGGTTTTCTCTAAGGCGGAATAAGCTGGAGCAGATTTTTCAACGCTATCTTGTTCACACAATGCCTACAAGTCTAAATATGCATTTTCAGCCTTCTAGCTCTTTTCGTTAAGGAGTTATTGCAAGGCATTTGGAAAAAATGTCAACGCGGTTTTCTCTGAGGCGGAATAAGCTAGAGCCGATTTTTCAACGCTATCTTGTTCACACAATGCCTACAAGTCTAAATATGCATTTTCAGCCTTCTATCTCTTTTCGTTAAGGAGTTATTGCAAGGCATTTGGAAAAAATGTCAACGCGGTTTTCTCTAAGGCGGAATAAGCTGGAGCAGATTTTTCAACGCTATCTTGTTCACACAATGCCTACAAGTCTAAATATGCATTTTCAGCCTTCTAGCTCTTTTCGTTAAGGAGTTATTGCAAGGCATTTGGAAAAAATGTCAACGCGGTTTTCTCTAAGGCGGAATAAGCTAGAGCCGATTTTTCAACGCTATCTTGTTCACACAATGCCTACAAGTCTAAATATGCATTTTCAGCCTTCTATCTCTTTTCGTTAAGGAGTTATTGCAAGGCATTTGGAAAAAATGTCAACGCGGTTTTCTCTAAGGCGGAATAAGCTAGAGCCGATTTTTCAACGCTATCTTGTTCACACAATGCCTACAAGTCTAAATATGCATTTTCAGCCTTCTATCTCTTTTCGTTAAGGAGTTATTGCAAGGCATTTGGAAAAAATGTCAACGCGGTTTTCTCTAAGGCGGAATAAGCTAGAGCCGATTTTTCAACGCTATCTTGTTCACACAATGCCTACAAGTCTAAATATGCATTTTCAGCCTTCTATCTCTTTTCGTTAAGGAGTTATTGCAAGGCATTTGGAAAAAATGTCAACGCGGTTTTCTCTAAGGCGGAATAAGCTAGAGCCGATTTTTCAACGCTATCTTGTTCACACAATGCCTACAAGTCTAAATATGCATTTTCAGCCTTCTATCTCTTTTCGTTAAGGAGTTATTGCAAGGCATTTGGAAAAAATGTCAACGCGGTTTTCTCTAAGGCGGAATAAGCTGGAGCAGATTTTTCAACGCTATCTTGTTCACACAATGCCTACAAGTCTAAATATGCATTTTCAGCCTTCTATCTCTTTTCGTTAAGGAGTTATTGCAAAGCATTTGGAAAAAATGTCAACGCGGTTTTCTCTAAGGCGGAATAAGCTAGAGCCGATTTTTCAACGCTATCTTGTTCACACAATGCCTACAAGTCTAAATATGCATTTTCAGCCTTCTATCTCTTTTCGTTAAGGAGTTATTGCAAAGCATTTGGAAAAAATGTCAACGCGGTTTTCTCTAAGGCGGAATAAGCTAGAGCCGATTTTTCAACGCTATCTTGTTCACACAATGCCTACAAGTCTAAATATGCATTTTCAGCCTTCTATCTCTTTTCGTTAAGGAGTTATTGCAAGGCATTTGGAAAAAATGTCAACGCGGTTTTCTCTAAGGCGGAATAAGCTGGAGCAGATTTTTCAACGCTATCTTGTTCACACAATGCCTACAAGTCTAAATATGCATTTTCAGCCTTCTATCTCTTTTCGTTAAGGAGTTATTGCAAAGCATTTGGAAAAAATGTCAACGCGGTTTTCTCTAAGGCGGAATAAGCTAGAGCCGATTTTTCAACGCTATCTTGTTCACACAATGCCTACAAGTCTAAATATGCATTTTCAGCCTTCTATCTCTTTTCGTTAAGGAGTTATTGCAAAGCATTTGGAAAAAATGTCAACGCGGTTTTCTCTAAGGCGGAATAAGCTAGAGCCGATTTTTCAACGCTATCTTGTTCACACAATGCCTACAAGTCTAAATATGCATTTTCAGCCTTCTAGCTCTTTTCGTTAAGGAGTTATTGCAAGGCATTTGGAAAAAATGTCAACGCGGTTTTCTCTAAGGCGGAATAAGCTGGAGCAGATTTTTCAACGCTATCTTGTTCACACAATGCCTACAAGTCTAAATATGCATTTTCAGCCTTCTATCTCTTTTCGTTAAGGAGTTATTGCAAGGCATTTGGAAAAAATGTCAACGCGGTTTTCTCTAAGGCGGAATAAGCTAGAGCCGATTTTTCAACGCTATCTTGTTCACACAATGCCTACAAGTCTAAATATGCATTTTCAGCCTTCTATCTCTTTTCGTTAAGGAGTTATTGCAAGGCATTTGGAAAAAATGTCAACGCGGTTTTCTCTAAGGCGGAATAAGCTAGAGCCGATTTTTCAACGCTATCTTGTTCACACAATGCCTACAAGTCCAAATATGCATTTTCAGCCTTCTATCTCTTTTCGTTAAGGAGTTATTGCAAGGCATTTGGAAAAAATGTCAACGCGGTTTTCTCTAAGGCGGAATAAGCTAGAGCCGATTTTTCAACGCTATCTTGTTCACACAATGCCTACAAGTCTAAATATGCATTTTCAGCCTTCTATCTCTTTTCGTTAAGGAGTTATTGCAAGGCATTTGGAAAAAATGTCAACGCGGTTTTCTCTAAGGCGGAATAAGCTGGAGCAGATTTTTCAACGCTATCTTGTTCACACAATGCCTACAAGTCTAAATATGCATTTTCAGCCTTCTAGCTCTTTTCGTTAAGGAGTTATTGCAAGGCATTTGGAAAAAATGTCAACGCGGTTTTCTCTAAGGCGGAATAAGCTAGAGCCGATTTTTCAACGCTATCTTGTTCACACAATGCCTACAAGTCTAAATATGCATTTTCAGCCTTCTATCTCTTTTCGTTAAGGAGTTATTGCAAGGCATTTGGAAAAAATGTCAACGCGGTTTTCTCTAAGGCGGAATAAGCTAGAGCCGATTTTTCAACGCTATCTTGTTCACACAATGCCTACAAGTCTAAATATGCATTTTCAGCCTTCTATCTCTTTTCGTTAAGGAGTTATTGCAAGGCATTTGGAAAAAATGTCAACGCGGTTTTCTCTAAGGCGGAATAAGCTAGAGCCGATTTTTCAACGCTATCTTGTTCACACAATGCCTACAAGTCTAAATATGCATTTTCAGCCTTCTATCTCTTTTCGTTAAGGAGTTATTGCAAAGCATTTGGAAAAAATGTCAACGCGGTTTTCTCTAAGGCGGAATAAGCTAGAGCCGATTTTTCAACGCTATCTTGTTCACACAATGCCTACAAGTCTAAATATGCATTTTCAGCCTTCTAGCTCTTTTCGTTAAGGAGTTATTGCAAGGCATTTGGAAAAAATGTCAACTCGGTTTTCTCTAAGGCGGAATAAGCTGGAGCAGATTTTTCAACGCTATCTTGTTCACACAATGCCTACAAGTCTAAATATGCATTTTCAGCCTTCTATCTCTTTTCGTTAAGGAGTTATTGCAAGGCATTTGGAAAAAATGTCAACGCGGTTTTCTCTAAGGCGGAATAAGCTAGAGCCGATTTTTCAACGCTATCTTGTTCACACAATGCCTACAAGTCTAAATATGCATTTTCAGCCTTCTATCTCTTTTCGTTAAGGAGTTATTGCAAGGCATTTGGAAAAAATGTCAACGCGGTTTTCTCTAAGGCGGAATAAGCTAGAGCCGATTTTTCAACGCTATCTTGTTCACACAATGCCTACAAGTCTAAATATGCATTTTCAGCCTTCTATCTCTTTTCGTTAAGGAGTTATTGCAAGGCATTTGGAAAAAATGTCAACGCGGTTTTCTCTAAGGCGGAATAAGCTGGAGCAGATTTTTCAACGCTATCTTGTTCACACAATGCCTACAAGTCTAAATATGCATTTTCAGCCTTCTATCTCTTTTCGTTAAGGAGTTATTGCAAAGCATTTGGAAAAAATGTCAACGCGGTTTTCTCTAAGGCGGAATAAGCTAGAGCCGATTTTTCAAAGCTATCTTGTTCACACAATGCCTACAAGTCTAAATATGCATTTTCAGCCTTCTATCTCTTTTCGTTAAGGAGTTATTGCAAGGCATTTGGAAAAAATGTCAACGCGGTTTTCTCTAAGGCGGAATAAGCTGGAGCAGATTTTTCAACGCTATCTTGTTCACACAATGCCTACAAGTCTAAATATGCATTTTCAGCCTTCTAGCTCTTTTCGTTAAGGAGTTATTGCAAGGCATTTGGAAAAAATGTCAACGCGGTTTTCTCTAAGGCGGAATAAGCTAGAGCCGATTTTTCAACGCTATCTTGTTCACACAATGCCTACAAGTCTAAATATGCATTTTCAGCCTTCTATCTCTTTTCGTTAAGGAGTTATTGCAAGGCATTTGGAAAAAATGTCAACGCGGTTTTCTCTAAGGCGGAATAAGCTAGAGCCGATTTTTCAACGCTATCTTGTTCACACAATGCCTACAAGTCTAAATATGCATTTTCAGCCTTCTATCTCTTTTCGTTAAGGAGTTATTGCAAGGCATTTGGAAAAAATGTCAACGCGGTTTTCTCTAAGGCGGAATAAGCTGGAGCAGATTTTTCAACGCTATCTTGTTCACACAATGCCTACAAGTCTAAATATGCATTTTCAGCCTTCTATCTCTTTTCGTTAAGGAGTTATTGCAAAGCATTTGGAAAAAATGTCAACGCGGTTTTCTCTAAGGCGGAATAAGCTAGAGCCGATTTTTCAACGCTATCTTGTTCACACAATGCCTACAAGTCTAAATATGCATTTTCAGCCTTCTATCTCTTTTCGTTAAGGAGTTATTGCAAGGCATTTGGAAAAAATGTCAACGCGGTTTTCTCTAAGGCGGAATAAGCTGGAGCAGATTTTTCAACGCTATCTTGTTCACACAATGCCTACAAGTCTAAATATGCATTTTCAGCCTTCTAGCTCTTTTCGTTAAGGAGTTATTGCAAGGCATTTGGAAAAAATGTCAACGCGGTTTTCTCTGAGGCGGAATAAGCTAGAGCCGATTTTTCAACGCTATCTTGTTCACACAATGCCTACAAGTCTAAATATGCATTTTCAGCCTTCTAGCTTTTTTCGTTAAGGAGTTATTGCAAGGCATTTGGAAAAAATGTCAACGCGGTTTTCTCTAAGGCGGAATAAGCTGGAGCCGATTTTTCAACGATATCTTGTTCACACAATGCCTACAAGTCTAAATATGCATTTTCAGCCTTCTATCTCTTTTCGTTAAGGAGTTATTGCAAGGCATTTGGAAAAAATGTCAACGCTGTTTTCTCTAAGGCGGAATAAGCTAGAGCCGATTTTTCAACGCTATCTTGTTCACACAATGCCTACAAGTCTAAATATGCATTTTCAGCCTTCTATCTCTTTTTGTTAAGGAGTTATTGCAAGGCATTTGGAAAAAATGTCAACGCGGTTTTCTCTAAGGCGGAATAAGCTGGAGCAGATTTTTCAACGCTATCTTGTTCACACAATGCCTACAAGTCTAAATATGCATTTTCAGCCTTCTAGCTCTTTTCGTTAAGGAGTTATTGCAAGGCATTTGGAAAAAATGTCAACGCGGTTTTCTCTGAGGCGGAATAAGCTAGAGCCGATTTTTCAACGCTATCTTGTTCACACAATGCCTACAAGTCTAAATATGCATTTTCAGCCTTCTATCTCTTTTCGTTAAGGAGTTATTGCAAGGCATTTGGAAAAAATGTCAACGCGGTTTTCTCTAAA
>NW_028142756.1:0-31821 GCF_055691185.1 Crinia signifera | reverse complement strand
TGTTTGTCTAGTTCTCTTTTGAATTTTGCAGTAGGGTCTTGTGTTAGTTGGGAGTAGGTTTTTGTATCTCCTAAGATCTTATGTGATTCCTCTAGATAGTCTATTTTATTCAAAACGACAATCCCCCCCCCCCTTATCTGCAGGTTTTATTATGATGGAATTATTCTTTTGAAGGTCCTGTAGTGCTATTATTTCTTTTTTGGTCAGGTTTTTATTCTGTTTTTTTATTTGTAATGTTTCTAATTCTTTTTCGACCATTTAAGTGAAGCTCTCTACCTGTGCGCCTTTCATGTAGCTGGGAAAAAAAGTGGAGTGGGGCTTCAGAGAGGTGTGTCTATACTGATCTGTATTTGCTGAGTTTCTTAATGGAGCTGGTATTGAGTTAGCAAAAAACTTTTTGAGTGTAAGTTTTCTTGTGAAGTTATGTAGATCTAGATAGGTTTGGAATTTGTCCATTTGGTTGTTTGGGGCAAATTTTAGCCCTTTGTTTAGTAATTTTGTGTGTTCTTCTGTTAGTATGTGACTGCTTAAATTAAACACTCCATTCCCTACTTCCCTTTCCGGTGTCTTACTCTCTTTCTTGTTCCCCCTTCCTCTCCCTCCTCTCCTAGTTTTTTTGTTCTGTTTGTGGGGTTCTTTTGTTTGATCATTTTCTTTATTTTTGGGATTGCTCCTTGTTTTGCATGTCTTGTCCCTAAAAAAAGTGGTGCTAGGTCGACATATGTCGTGGTGTTGACTGTAACTTTAGGCGAGGGTTCTTTTTCTATTGATTTTTGGGTGATGTTCTGATCTGTGTTGGTTTCTAGCTCTGGTTTTTTTATTGGAGTGGCTTGGTGTATTGTGAATTCAGTCTCAAGTATTGAGAATCTGTTGTTATGCTCTTCTGTTCTGCTGGATTCCCACCCTTGTTCTAGTAAAAGTCTGGCCAGGTTGTTGAAGTGTGTATCTTCCCCTGGTGTATCTTCTTCTTCATATACTGAAAATGATTGCTCTGAGGATGATGAATTAATTGTCTCTTCTAGTGTGGTGTTTAATTCAATTGGGGTTTTGTTTTTTTCTTCTTTCTCTTTTGTGTGCAGTGATGTCATGTACTGCTGATAGGTTAGTTTTAGTCTCTTGTAGACCGGACTGTTTCTTATAGGGGTTTCTTTTAGAGTGTTTGTCTTATTGGTTTTTTTGTTTTTATTTTTATTTGTGTCTTTGTTCTTATATTTGTTCGTCTCTCTCGGTGGTATGTTGAATCTGTCCCTAAGGAATTTTTTCTTTTTAGTCTCTATTAGTTGAGTTTCAATTCGTGTCAGCCGGTCAGAGGTCAGAGTAGATAAGGTAATAAACTCTGGTTTTTCTTTAAAGGGCTCTAAATGGTTGTCCAGTTGGTCTATTTCTTTTTCTAGGTGACCTAGTTTATCTGTGTTGTCGTCAATTAGTATGTCGATTAACTGCATTGAACATTCCCTTAAAGCCCCCTCCCATTTTCTCATAAAATCTGTGTCTTCTTGATTATGTGATGGGTCTTTTTTGATTCTAAGGCCTTTAGGTATAGTATTACTGTTTTTATATAGCTTTAATGTCTCTGTGTCCCACCATAATTTGGTTTCTTTATTTATTAATTTCTCTAACCTTAAAAAGGTGTCGCAAAATGTGTTGTTTAATTGCTGGGATGGGTAGGCATCTATCAGTGAGAGAAGTGCTTCATTTGCCCTGGTTTCCCTATTTTTTCTTATATCTGTGAGGCCCATGTACTTTCTTGCTGCTGGTATTTGGTCAGTATACACAAATTGCAGTTTTCTTTAATACCTGCGCACTGAAAGATTGATTGCGATGAGCTGCGATCACACTGTGGGATCTGACTATATCCCAAGATACAATAACATATATTTTGGATTAGTGCTGCGCTCAATCTCTATTTGCTGGTGTTAATTGAATAAATGATGGATATAACACAGTGTTTAATCTAAACACAATTTTACTTGGAAATTATGGTGGGACACAGAGACATTAAAGCTATATAAAAACAGTAATACTATACCTAAAGGCCTTAGAATCAAAAAAGACCCATCACATAATCAAGAAGACACAGATTTTATGAGAAAATGGGAGGGGGCTTTAAGGGAATGTTCAATGCAGTTAATCGACATACTAATTGACGACAACACAGATAAACTAGGTCACCTAGAAAAAGAAATAGACCAACTGGACAACCATTTAGAGCCCTTTAAAGAAAAACCAGAGTTTATTACCTTATCTACTCTGACCTCTGACCGGCTGACACGAATTGAAACTCAACTAATAGAGACTAAAAAGAAAAAATTCCTTAGGGACAGATTCAACATACCACCGAGAGAGACGAACAAATATAAGAACAAAGACACAAATAAAAATAAAAACAAAAAAACCAATAAGACAAACACTCTAAAAGAAACCCCTATAAGAAACAGTCCGGTCTACAAGAGACTAAAACTAACCTATCAGCAGTACATGACATCACTGCACACAAAAGAGAAAGAAGAAAAAAACAAAACCCCAATTGAATTAAACACCACACTAGAAGAGACAATTAATTCATCATCCTCAGAGCAATCATTTTCAGTATATGAAGAAGAAGATACACCAGGGGAAGATACACACTTCAACAACCTGGCCAGACTTTCACTAGAACAAGGGTGGGAATCCAGCAGAACAGAAGAGCATAACAACAGATTCTCAATACTTGAGACTGAATTCACAATACACCAAGCCACTCCAATAAAAAAACCAGAGCTAGAAACCAACACAGATCAGAACATCACCCAAAAATCAATAGAAAAAGAACCCTCGCCTAAAGTTACAGTCAACACCACGACATGTGTCGACCTAGCACCACTTTTTTTAGGGACAAGACATGCAAAACAAGGAGCAATCCCAAAAATAAAGAAAATGATCAAACAAAAGAACCCCACAAACAGAACAAAAAAACTAGGAGAGGAGGGAGAGGAAGGGGGAACAAGAAAGAGAGTAAGACACCGGAAAGGGAAGTAGGGAATGGAGTGTTTAATTTAAGCAGTCACATACTAACAGAAGAACACACAAAATTACTAAACAAAGGGCTAAAATTTGCCCCAAACAACCAAATGGACAAATTCCAAACCTATCTAGATCTACATAACTTCACAAGAAAACTTACACTCAAAAAGTTTTTTGCTAACTCAATACCAGCTCCATTAAGAAACTCAGCAAATACAGATCAGTATAGACACACCTCTCTGAAGCCCCACTCCACTTTTTTTCCCAGCTACATGAAAGGCGCACAGGTAGAGAGCTTCACTAAAATGGTCGAAAAAGAATTAGAAACATTACAAATAAAAAAACAGAATAAAAACCTGACCAAAAAAGAAATAATAGCACTACAGGACCTTCAAAAGAATAATTCCATCATAATAAAACCTGCAGATAAGGGGGGGGGGGATTGTCGTTTTGAATAAAATAGACTATCTAGAGGAATCACATAAGATCTTAGGAGATACAAAAACCTACTCCCAACTAACACAAGACCCTACTGCAAAATTCAAAAGAGAACTAGACAAACATCTACAAGAAGGTCACACAAAAGGAATACTGAACCAAAAAGAATTACATACATACAGACAACCAATCCAGTCATACCAGTATTTTATTATCTTCCAAAGATACACAAAGACCCACTAAAACCTCCCGGTAGGCCCATCATTTCCGAATAAACTCTTTAACAGCCAATCTTTCACAATATATAGACACACTCCTACAGCCATATGTACATCAACAAAAATCATACATAAGAGACACTACACACATACTGGACATACTCAAAAACACACAGTGGGACACAGACCTCTGGTTGGTAACAGCAGACGTAACATCTCTATATTCAGTAATAAAACATGACCAAGGTTTAGAAAGTATCAATTACCACCTCACACAAGACCAAGAATTAAGGCCAGAACAGATTGAATTCATCCTGGACAGTATAAACTTCATCCTAACACATAACTATGTGTGGTTTGATAACAACTACTTCTTACAAGTCACCGGGACCGCGATGGGCACGAGATTCGCCCCCAGCTACGCCAACCTCTTCATGAGCTGGTGGGAGGCCAGCCACATATGGGGAGGGGGGTGGTGGCTGGAGGCGAATCTCGTGCTCTGGCAAAGATACATAGACGATGTGCTGTTCATCTGGAGAGGGAATGAGGACTCTTTAAAAAAATTCATATCACACATAAACAACAATAAAAACAATCTTGTTTTCACAACTCATTACAGTAAAAAAGAAGTCAATTTCCTTGATTTGAACATATACACAGAGGACACAACAATACATACAAAAATATACAAAAAAGCTGTTGACGTAAACAGCTATATACTATCGACAAGCTGGCATCACCCCAGTTGGTTAGAGTCAATTCCCACCAGTCAGTTCATGCGAGTTAGAAGAAACTGCACAAAAATAACAGATTATATCAAACAAGGCAATGAATTAAGGGACCAATTCAAGGAAAAAAAATACAAAGACCACAAAGTTAATGAAGCATTTGAGAAAATGAAACTAGTAAATAGAGAGGAGCTATTGCAATACAAAAATAAAAACAAAGAGACAAGGAAAAATGAAAACCAAAATGAAGTACTATTCATTACACAATACTCTGAGCAGTCAAACCAATTAAGAAAAATTCTAACTAAGCACTGGCCATTATTACTGGAGGACGACACCCTGGCTGATCATCTTCCACTAAGACCCAAAATGGTTTTCAAAAAAGCACCAGACCTTAAACATAAGCTAACTAGAAATCACATTCCCCCAAAATCCACCACACAACTAACAATAGATTCAGGTCCATCAAGCAAAGGTTTCTTCTTCTGTGGGCAATGCCAGGGTTGCAAAAATCAGAATCAAAGAAGCACAAAACCCATTAACCATTTCCAATCCACCAGCAATGGCGAGACATTTAAAATACAACAAAGAATCACATGTAACAGTAAGGGGGTGATCTACATGCTAAAATGTGGGTGCAACAAGCAATACATAGGCAGAACGACACGCCACTTAAAAGAAAGAATATGTGAACACATAAGGAATATAAAGAAGGGACACGAAGAACATAACCTCTCAAGACACTTTAAACTTCACCATGACAATGACCCCCGGACGCTAGAATTCATGGGAATAGAACTAGTACAGGCCAACTGGAGGGGAGGAGATTTTATACATAAAATCAATAAAACTGAGCTAAAATGGATGTATAAATTAAAAACATTCTCACCCAGAGGACTGAACCTAGACAACGAGGTCAAATCGATCATTGGCAAAAAATAAAACTAAATGATAACTAGGATCTAGGGTACAGGATGACATCAGTATAGGGCAAGCATAGGTACATAATCCAGCAGTTTAAGACCCTAATAATACAATGAGATGCAGAATACCCATTAAACAAAACTGGTACCATTTATAATAAGACTGTAATGCACAACAGCAATTATTCTAATTGGAGGAAAACATCACAGCCTCACCCCCACTAAAAAGAAAAAGAAAAGAATAATAAAAAATAAAAAATATCAAGTATTAATAACTGATTAGACAACAGAGACTATGTCAGAATGAACACCACTGACAAAAAGATTGGATCACATTTCCAATTAACCGAGAATGAACACCAATTAAGCTGAAGGGGAAACACATGATCAGAAATTACTGACACCCATGTAGACCTATCAGCAGACGGCAATAGAAACCACCCAGGGGATTTAAACAGACCCGGGCTTTAGCAGCACACATCTCCTTGAAGAAGGCAAAAAGCTGAAACGCGTTGGAGACATCACACTGAACTAAGCAAGCAAGAAGAAAACGGGCTGAGACTATCACCAGACGTAAGATCCGGAACCGGCAGAACGCCGACGAGACACCATCAGCGTGGAGAGGGTGAGTAGGAGCGAGAGAGGGTCAAGAGAGGCAGGAGGTTTCCCGGGCGGTAAGACGAGGCAGTGCTGACGGCGGCGGTCCCACCCGATACACTGATCCCCGCCACTCCGAGTCCCTGCAGCGAACGGGTGACAGCGGCGTGTGACGCATTGAGTGCAGTATCACTCGCGCGGCACCTCCGTAAACCCTAGTAGCAGCAGTGAACCGGCACCCTAAGCTGCACCAGTCCCCCCCTCCTCCGAAAATCCGCAGAAAACGGAATTATATCTAAAGGGGTACCCGAAGACTTATTTGCATTCCTATAACACCTGTGTGACGGGACGCCGTACACAGATTATAGGCATAGACTGAGACTCATAGAAACGCTGCAATTTGGGCAGCCAGGATTGGACAGATTGAACCGTGTAGGCACACACACAAGGGGATCTTTTACACAGATCGTGTACAGAGGCCAAGGCCAGTGCACGCAACGTGACAGATTTCTCACACTGTGTGCATCATTGTATCAATGGACTAATTTCCAAGTAAAATTGTGTTTAGATTAAACACTGTGTTATATCCATCATTTATTCAATTAACACCAGCAAATAGAGATTGAGCGCAGCACTAATCCAAAATATATGTTATTGTATCTTGGGATATAGTCAGATCCCACAGTGTGATCGCAGCTCATCGCAATCAATCTTTCAGTGCGCAGGTATTAAAGAAAACTGCAATTTATATATACATTGCTGGCACAGGCCAGCAATGTATATATTATTGGCACCACTGGGCACCAATGATTATTAATTTGCTTGCTGCCCACAAATAATTATGAATTAGCCAGTAATATATACATTGCTGGCACATGCCAGCAATGTATATTTTAGTGGCATCACTGCCCACCAATGTTACTTACAAGCCAGTAATATATACATTGTTGACACAGGCCAGCAATGTATATATTATGGGCACCACTGCCCACCAGGGTTAAAGGGAGCAGGAACTGGGCGGAACTGCGTTCCATCAGTTTTATTTTGGAGGTGGAATGGTTCCGCCTCCGTCCGCATCGCTAAACAGCTGACAGCCGGGCAGAGCGGTGGGAAATCAGGATGTCTCAGAGAAGGTCCATCCGTCCGTGGCGTAGCTATTTTAAAATTATGTGCCAACTCACGGCTCGTGAGCCAATCAGAGCTCGCGGGACGGCAACAAATGAGCTGCCGGGCCGCGAGCACCGATTGGCTCGCAAGTCATTTGAAATAGCCGCACCACGGATGTTCTGAGACATCCGGGTTTCCCACCGCTCTGCCCTGCTGTCTCCTTTCCCACACAGTGCACACCTCTGGCACTGGGCATGTTACCCCTGGCACTGAGAATGTAATACCTGGCAATGAGCATGTATGTAAGTGGCACTTATGTGGCATAATAAAAAATGGGCAGTACCATGTTTGGCATATTGTGAAATGGGCATTACCGTGTTTGGCATATAGTATAATGGACATTACGGTGTGTGGCATAATGTGTAATTTGCATTACTGTGTGCATTTATGTGTCCCTGACCCATAAAGCCATGCCCTAAAATTTTTGGCACAAAATGTTCAGTTTTTATTAGGTGTTGGGTTGTTTTGCACTGTGGGGCATCATTTGAATCAGGGGTGGTATTATGTGGCCACATTATTCTTTTCCTGACAGTGTGGCTGTGACATAATTGGGGGGGGGGGAAGAGTCAGGGAAGCAAATTTTTCCACTTTACGCACTGCTGCGCACTAATGTATAGTGATAATAGTTATTAATGTAAACACTGCTGGAGCAGACCAGCAATGTATATGAGACCACTGCCACTGGCCATCAATGTATATTTTTATGGCGTTAATGTATACACTGCTGGCGCAGGTCAACAATGTATATGTTACCACCGCCACTGCCCCCCAATGTATATTTTGTTGTGGCGGTAATGTATACATTGCTGGGGAAGGTGAATGGATTTCTCCCTACGTGCACGGTGGCAAATTAAATGGTAGTTGTGCACATGGGCGGGATTTTGCCCAGTCGGAGCAGAGTCAGGTAGCGTTTACCTGTTTGCTGGGCTCCGAATATACACAGCCCAGCGATCAGTTCTGAATCAGGCCCCTAGAACAGAAATGCACTGAATAAAATGGCCCCTGCTCCCACCCTTGGAATACAAACCCTGCCCATTATGTAAATAGCCTTTTATATGAAAGATTTTCAGCAAAGTCTTTCACCTCCTGAAAATCTCTTGCTCTTTGGGGAAAATAGCTCAGTGTGTACGCACTACTTTGGTGACAAATATATCTTTCAGAGATTTTGGCAAAGTCTTTTGAAATGAAAATCTTCAAGTGTGTATGGGCCTTAAAACACTTGGCTCAAACAAAACGTCTACACAAGTACCTACCTCGGGAGGTTTGGAGCAGATGCCGACGTCACCACAGCAGATGGGGAGGAAGGTGTTGAGGGCTGCGGAGATTCTGGGGCTCTTGGAACCCTTCCCATTCGGTACCAGATGCCCATACTGTTCAGCTCCCTATCCAGGAGACATACACAAACACATGAGTATATAACTATATTAGTAAGGCTGACTAATGTGGTAGCTCAACATCCTAACAAAAGAAAAATGGGATATTTATGCCCTGAGGTAACGTACTCATGGGCCTAATATGTTCCTCTGTAATGCAACCAAGCACATAATGGACACATTAAATACAGGGATTGATCTGTATTGGATATACATCTTGATTACCAATGGCATTTCACCATAAAGGAAAGAGTCAAATCACTGAATGTTTTATGAACATCGCTTGGCTATGTCTGGTATATCAGCCACAGAAAGATTATGAATAAACATTGTTCTATAATAATGATGCACGTTCCCCATTTCCAGCTACCCAATGTGTACCCAGCATAATATCACAAGTGTTCCTTCTAAGCTTCTGTTACAGGGTGCTGCACCCTGCCCGTTTTTAAAACCTCAAAATGCTCCCTGCCCTTTTTGTGTGTGGCACTCTGCGCCCTTGCGCTGCCCCCCACCTCGTTGACGTGCCGCTGAGAACTTTCGGTGTGTGCCATCATGTGTAATGGGTATTACGGTGTGTGGTATAATGTGTAATGGCCATTGTGGTGCATGGTATAATGTGTAATGGGTATTACATTGTGTGGTATAATGTATAAGAGGCATTACAGTATATGCCATAATGTGTAAGAGGCATTATGGTGTGTGGTGTAATGTGTAAGAGTCATTACAGTGTGTGCCATAATGTGTGATGTCATTAGGTCATAATATGTAATGGACATAGCTCAGTATGACAATGTGTAATGGGTATTAGGGTGTGTGGTATAATGTATAAGAGGTATTACAGTGTATGCCATAATGTGTAGCTGTCATTATGACAGAAAATGGAATGGACATAGCACAGCATGACAATGTGTAATGGGTATTACGGTGTGGTATAATGTGTAATGGGCATTATGGTGTGTGGTATAATGTGTAATGGGTATTTTGTTGTGTGATATAACGTGTAGTTGTCATTATTACAGAATATGTAATGGACATAGATCAGTATGACAATGTGTAATGGGTGTGTGGCAAAATGTGTAATGGGCATTATGGTATTTTGTTTTAATGTGTAATGGGTATTACGGTGTGTGGTATAATGTGTAATGGGCATTATGGTGTGTGGTATAATATGTAATGGGCATTATGGTGTGTGCGGTATAATGTGTAATGGGTATTACGGTGTGTGGTATAATGTGTTTTCATTGCGACAGAATATGTAATGGCCATAGCAGAATATGACAATGTGTAATGGGCATCATTCTTATAATTTTTGCTGTTTCTGATGTAAATTTCTAGTATAAAATGTGCTCTTTCGATTGAAAAAGTGCTCTGCCTGATGGTCAGCGCCCTGCCCTAAAAAAATCAGAGTGTGAACACTAGTGGGGTATTGCCAGCAGCCACTTTACGGGATATGGTCGTATTGTCGACACCACTTAGGTCGACAGTCATTAGGTCGACACCGTTGGGTCGACAGGTGGCAGGTGGGGTATGGCCAGCAGTCACAGTAACATATACACAGAGGGGTATAGCCAGCAGTTACAGCATCGTATACACAGTAGGGTTAAAGCCAGCAGTCACAGTAACGTATACACAGAGGGGTATGGCCAGCAGTTACAGTATCGCATACACAGTGGGGTTAAAGCCAGCAGTCACAGTAATGTATACACAATGGGGTTACGAGCAGCAGTCACAGTAATGTATACACAGTGGGGTATGGCCAGCAGTCACAGTGGAGTATGGCCAGTAGTCACAGTATGCACAGGAGTCCAGTAGAAAAAAAAAAAACAATTACAGCAGAGTGCGCAGCGGAGCATGCAAAGCGCAGGCTTCCATCCAATATAATGGCGCAGAGCCGCAGTCGCACCGAATTCTGTGGGATGCAATTCTCTGGAGAACCCAAGGCCGGGAAGATGGCACTGAGCCTCGTTGGGGGATGTGAGTGTGGCGGAAACGCCCATTGTTCGGAGCATCTCTTTTATTTGATATGTTTGTTTGGCCCCATCACACACAATGGTGGCCCCCACCGTAATGCCCATCACACATGATGGCCCACACTGTAATGTCCATCACACATGGTGGCCCACACTGTAATGTCCATCACACATGGTGGCCCCCACCGTAATGCCCATCACACATGATGGCCCACACTGTAATGTCCATCACACATGGTGGCCCCCACTGTAATGCCCATCACACATGATGGCCCACACTGTAATGCCCATCACACATGATGGCCCACACCGTAATGCCCATCACACATGATGGCCCACACTGTAATGCCCATCACACATGATGGCCCCCACTGTAATGCCCATCACATATGATGGCCCACACTGTAATATCCATCACACATGATGGCCCACACTGTAATGCCCATCACACATGATGGCCCCCACCGTAATGCCTATCGCACATGATGGCCCACACTGTAATGCCCATCACACATGATGGTTGTCCACACCGTAATGCCTATCGCACATGATGTCCCACACTGTAATGCCTATCACACATGATAGCCCACACTGTAATGCCCATCACACATGATGACCCACACTGTAATGCCCATCGCACATGATGGCCCCCACTGTAATGCCCATCGCACATGATGACCCACACTGTAATGCCTATCACACATGATGGCACCCACTGTAATGCCCATCGCACATGATGACCCACACTGTAATGCCCATCGCACATGATAGTGGCCCACACTGTAATGCCCATCGCACATGATGACGGTCCACACTGTAATGCCCATCACACACGATGACCCACACTGTAATGCCCATCACACACGATGACCCACACTGTAATGCCCATCACACACGATGATCCACACTGTAATGCCCATCACACATGATGACCCACACTGTAATACCCATCACACACCTTAACAGCGACTACATATGATGGCACATAAGAGCCTCTTACCTACATGCTCATTGCCAGGGGTTTCTTACTCAATGCCAAAGGTTTTATGCTTAGTTGCCAAGAAGGTTTCATGCTCGTTGCCCAGGAGGTATTATATCCTTGTTACCCAGAATGGGAAAAGCAACCCCAGCAAGCCCTCCTGTCTGTGGAGGGAGGGCTTAGCCGGCAGGAAGAGCTGACAGCCACTGCTAGCAGAGAGCAGCTTAGCGTTGTGGCGGGGGGGGGGGAGATTTGTCACTTTAAAGAGCTGCCATGCCGCTCACTTCTCAGGACTTCAGCAGTGGTAACAGCATGGGGGACGGTGGCGGGCTACATCTGTAACAACAGACACACAGCTTTCAGCAGAGAGCTCATCAGCGTTTCAGTGCATGCAGGATGTAATGCCTATCACACATGATGGCACCCACTGTAATGCCCATCGCACATGATGACCCACACTGTAATGCCCATCGCACATGATAGTGGCCCACACTTTAATGCCCATCGCACATGATGACGGTCCACACTGTAATGCCCATCACACACGATGACCCACACTGTAATGCCCATCACACACGATGACCCACACTGTAATGCCCATCACACACGATGACCCACACTGTAATGCCCATCACACATGATGACCCACACTGTAATACCCATCACACACCTTAACAGCGACTACATATGATGGCACATAAGAGCTTCTTACCTACATGCTCATTGCCAGGGGTTTCTTACTCAATGCCAAAGGTTTTATGCTTAGTTGCCAAGAAGGTTTCATGCTCGTTGCCCAGGAGGTATTATATCCTTGTTACCCAGAATGGGAAAAGCAACCCCAGCAAGCCCTCCTGTCTGTGGAGGGAGGGCTTAGCCGGCAGGAAGAGCTGACAGCCACTGCTAGCAGAGAGCAGCTTAGCGTTGTGGCGGGGGGGGGGGATTTGTCACTTTAAAGAGCTGCCATGCCGCTCACTTCTCAGGACTTCAGCAGTGGTAACAGCATGGGGGACGGTGGCGGGCTACATCTGTAACAACAGACACACAGCTTTCAGCAGAGAGCTCATCAGCGTTTCAGTGCATGCAGGGGGGGCGGATGAGAAAGTTTGCAACGGGGTGTCAGCGCACCAGGGCGGCAGCGGAAGGGCGCAAAGTCCCAGACACAAAAAGGGCAGGAACACTAATTTCTGTGTCCTACGGATGACAGAAGGAGGGTGATATGGTCAGATGTATCTGCCTTCACCGTGGTTCGCAACAAGAGGACTAGCGCAGATTTTGACCCAACTTGAATAACTCTGCAGCTCTTAAGGCCCCCATCTGCTAGGGTGGTGAATCGCCTGTGGTACCCCGCCAACTCACCCGGCAGCTGCTACGTTCAGTTCACAAATATTTCTACCCATGCATGTTGCCCCTTCTTTATATAAACACCTCTTTCTACACTTTTATGAAAACTCTTCACTACTGTATACTCTCTCTAGGTCTGTGGGTCCCAACCTCGGTCCTCAGGACCCCCCAACAGTCTGCGTTTTCCAGGTCACCCGGCAGGTGCACTCATTATTCACTGACACATTTTAAAAGATCACAGGTGGAGCAAAGTATTTCACCTGTGATCCTGCATGGAGGCCTGGAAAATGTACACTGTTGGGGAGTCCTGATGACCGAGGTTGAGAACCACTGCTCTTGGGTGTTGGGATTTAAAAAAAGTTTGGGAACCACTGTCCTACGCCATACTAGAAAGATGTACCGAAAAAGTTACTTGCAGCCAATCAAGCAGGTCTGAATCACCCTCTACATTTAGTTTTCTGTACTGTTGCTGGAAGTCTGCATACTTTTATTCAGGCAATGTATGGTTCTATCTATATGATGCTTTGAAATAAAAATCATTCTTTCAAAAAAAAAAACCTTTCAAAAATTCTATAGACTTAATGTTCTATAGAAATATCTCACAAGAAGCATTTAGGCATAGACACGCCCATAGGTTTATTTATTTATTAACAGTTTCTTATATAGCACACACATATTTCACAGCGCTTTACAGAGAATACTTGAACATTCACATCAGTCCCTGCCCCAGTGCTGTGAGGCAGTAATGCTAACCATTACACCATCCGTACTGCTCCATGTGGAGTTAGACACGCCCTTTGGGCACTGTGTGACACGCCCCTTACAAAGGCGCTTGGCGCATCCTACTGTAATTTTCCTGATTGTAGTTTTCAATTGGAGGGAAGTATGTTGTAACCACAAAGAAAAGTGATCTACATCAGATTCATAGACTTGTTTATAGCACCCCTTTTATACCAAAAACGCCAGGTCGCATCCGGGTTTTTGATCCCTGCTTCAAGCCGGGTGTGACCCTGCGTTTGCACCCTTTTACACCACTGTCGCATCCCCCCTGCCGCTTGGAGATTATGTCATCTCCGATCGCCGCCGCCAGGACCCGGAATGCTGCGCTGGGGGCAAGCCCAGCACTAAGGTAATCTGCTGGGCTGCCCCCAGCCCCCGTCCACCCCTTGTCCGGGAGGTGAATGGATGCCGCTCACAGGCATCCATTCACCTCCTCTGCTACTGCTGTCTGCAGGGTATAGCAGACAGCAGTGCAGGCTGCCTGTGACCCCCACCCCCCCCCCCCCCAACCTGCGGACACTGCACCGCGCCCCCCCCCCCCCCCCCCCCCGGGGTGGCCCTTTCGGACCGCACCCGACTCGGCTGAAATGATGCGGAGGGGTTACAATGCCTTTTGTTATATTTATTGTGGCACAAACACTCTGGGAAACTGTATATAGGAAAGTAGTGTATGGCGGCGGATGCTGGGAGTAGTAGTATAAGAACTGATAGTGTTAGCAATATGGTCGTATCGTTCATTAGACCCCACCTACTGTATGTGACTGCCAAAACTGGCTTACGCTCTAGAGCAGGCATGTACAACCTGCGGCCTTCTAGCTCCTGTGAAACTACACATCCCAGCATGCCTTGCCATAGTTTTAGCACTCGCTAATAGCAAAACTATGGCAAGGCATGATGGGACTTGTAGTTTCGCAAACAGCCGGAGGGCCGCAGGTTGGACATGACTGCCCTAGAACAGTGGTTCCCAACCCTGGTCCTCAAGTACCCCCAACAGTGCACATTTTCCAGGTCTCCACACAGAATCACAAGTGATATAATTAGCTCCACCTGTGGATCTTTTAAAATGTGTCTGAATAATGAGTGCACCTGCTGGGTGACCTGGAAAACGTGCACTGTTGGGGGTACTTGAGGACCACGGTTGGGAACCACTGCCCTAGAATGTCATGTGCATGATCTAGGGATCCATCGTCTTGGACAGAGATAAAAGAAGAAGATTAAGAAGCATTTAGAGCAGTTTCTGTTGTTTTACAGCTGCGCTAGCATAATGCCGGGAGATGATTGCTTGGTTCTTTGTCAATATCCTCTCTGGGAGAAGCAACCGCAGGCCGCTTTCAGGGGGTGTGGCGGAACAGACTCAACATTAGACCCCGCCCCCAGCCAACTTATACTGTAATTTGGCTTCTAATTGTGGTTTTACCTAACATTTACTGACTACCGGTACTCTGACAAGGGAGCGAGCGCAAAGAAGCCCCGTGCAGGTTCGGTGGCTCATCGGGCATTTAGCAGTCGGGATTCCAATGTCGGTATAGTGACTGTCGGGGGGCATCCGGCTCTTGTTATCATCTTTGTGCTTAATTCAATCTTATCCTCATGTATGTAACCCGAGAATGGGAGGTTTATCAGCTGCATCATTATTTCTCTTTCCTCCACTAGGTGACACTGGAGAGTTACAGTGGGGAATAGAAGGGCGACCACAGGGAGCTTGGGCACTTTAGAATAAATTAACAGTGACTAACTCCTCCCCTTCTACTTCCTCTCCTAGGCAGTCTTAGCATGTGCCCTGCGGGAGCTGGGCGCATTGTTAGCTCACTCTTGGGCTTTTCTAATTTTTTCTTTATTTTTCCGGATTTTTAAGATCTACACAGGCAGATAGTCCCTGTCCCTATCTGCCTGCGACGAGGGCGCTGTTGAGGGACCGGTTGCAGCTGCTTGCAGCTTGCCTCCGGAACCTGGCTGACAGAACCACCGTTCCGGGGTCCCCGGCGCCGCTGCATGCAGCGCGCCTCGCGGACCGCAAGCCTCGGCGCGTACAGCAGCTACAGGGGTAAGTATGCCCCCGGGTCCCTGTTAGCAGGGAACCAGGTGGGATTGCTCTAAAAGCGCGTCTCAGTACTTTGAGAGTACAGCGCGGCTCAGTTCTGTGAGAGTACAGCGCGGTCAGACAGGCAGGTAGCACCCTGCCCTACCTGCCTGCAAGGGGACCACAGTAACAGAGAATCCGGTCGCCGCTGCATGCAGCGTGCCTCGCGGACTTCCTTCAGCCACAAGCATGGCAGGGATACGTATACCCTGGCTCCCCACTAGCGGGGTAGCCAGGTAGATGCATTGGCGGTTTATCCAGCTGCAACTATAGCATAATAATAGAGTACAGTATTTTATTTTCTTTGTATACTCTATTATTATGCTATAGTTGCAGCTGGATACCAGCATTAAGATCTCCAAGGGATCCATTTGCACACTTTTGTACAGTTTGTCAGTAAGACCGCTATCCGGAGTGAAAACTTACATTCACTATCCATTTACCTAAGGGTATGTACATTCTCAGTATTGAAAAAGTAACTACTTAATTGTGTATATACTAAATTAGTAATATGGCCTTTCTCCACCACCTAGAAAGTTACCCCTGAGGAAGTCATTTTTTTTTGACGAAACGCCTTGGGAGTTTTTTCCTGATTATATCGATTCGACCAACTGACTGCATACAAGCAAAAATGTTTTTACTTTGTTTTTAAATTAATTGTATTAAATACTGTTGTACAGTGACCAATCGATATATTTTCTTGATCCTTCTGGTGGTGGATCTCCATAAAATAGTGGCGCGTCTTCTATCTTTTTTCTTCTATTCCCCACTTCCCCTGCTAACAGGGGGGACTGACAGAGTGCTGCCCAATCTACTTTATCTAGCGCATTGAAAGGGTACCCCACTCTTTGTTCTATATATATATATATATATATATATATATATATATATATATATATATATATATATATATATCTCCGGAAGGGCCGTCACTCTGGACTGAAGTGAGCTAAGATGTGTAGCCTTGCCCCGGTGCCAGCTTTCAGAGGGCAGCCACAATGAACTGCCCACAGAATACTATGACGAAATGAATGGGCACTCGAGGACTCACAAATGCTGGTGAAATCAAAAGGCCGTGTTTATTCCATAAGTGGTCTTACAGGCGTCAACGTTTCGGGGGCCGGACCCCCGTCGTCAGGACAAAATGCAGACAGGGTGAAGTACAGAATAAAGTGCAAGTGCATGGGTATTTATAAGACATGTTAACAAATAGGCGCTAACTTACCCCCTCCCTGTAGCCGTCCCCCACGAGCATCCACAGGCCGGTTTCCGGAGTACTGCGCACAGCAGTGACGTCACCACGTTCAGCGGCGTCCAGCTGACCGCGCGTCATCACGGTCGTCATCCCGCGGTGACGTGGGTGGGCTGGGAAAGAGATTGCAGCTCACATTAGCATGAATACAAGTATCGTGCTACAGAAGTCATAAAGCAACAAAGGCATCCATACATACACAAAACTTCAGAGGATGCAAGTGAATAAAAAATGCAAAAAAACAAGTGGACATGACCATATTATGACTACATAGTGACATCTAGTGGCTAAAAATGAGAAGACATATATAATAAAAAACGAACATTTAAAAAGGGTATACGTATAAAAAGATAACTGCGTGCGGCCCCGAATTGGAGCCGTACTGGGCAAAAGTCAAAGTGCATATGCTGGGTGAGGTGCAAACCCTATGGCGTGAGTGGTTTAAATGCAGGGAGAAATACTGAGTCCCTGCTGGGTATCTATAATAAGCAAAAACAGCCCTGTGTGGGGTGATGCAGCCAGCATCACTGTATGCGCATAGCACCAGAAGCCAGAAATTGCAACAACAGAATGCCAGCATCTTGTATATTATATGTTATCCTGGTGTGTCACCTGGACACCGATAAGGCTGGGGGACTGGTGTCACACAGTGGGATGACAAGTACCTTTAACAAGGGGGAGAGAAAAGGAAGAAGGAAGACATGATTGTGTGTTAGTGGACCAAAATGGTTACAAAAAATTATGTAGGCCAAGTGTGTCATTAAGGCCTTTAGGGTGTAGTGTGTCCATTTTGTAAATCCACTTGGACTCAAGCTGCAGAAGCTGTTTGGAACGGTTGCCACCCCGTATGTGTACCGGCACGTGGTCTATGATCTTATATTTGATCATTGCCATGTTATGTTTGGCCTTGGCGAAATGCCTGGTCACTGGTTGCTCCCCTGAGCCAGAATGAAGGGCTGCCCGTATGGCACAATCGGTCTTGCCGATGTAATGTATTCCACATGGACAATAAATGATGTAGATAACAAATTTAGTCGTGCACGTGAGGGGCCATCTGATTTAAAAAAATTTTACCCGTATAGAGATGTGCAACTTCGGTGCAAGCTGTCATGAAGCTGCATGTTGTGCAGCCTAGGCACCGGTAACAGCCCATTCTGGTGGGTCTGATTTGTCTAGAAGGGGTGTCAAAATTTGTAATCTCGGTCTTGACCAATAGGTCCTTCAAGTTTGGGCCGCGCTTGTAGCTCGGCATCAGCTTGGTGTCTTTGAACACCGGTAGCTCGGGATCCGAACGCACAATTTCCCACCAGTTTTTTACTCTGCTGGTGGTTTCTCGGCTGGCAGAGCTAAAGTCATTAACCCATGGAATACATGGCTTTATGACTTTAGGTGTTGCACCTGTGATAAGAGTGGTGCGCTCACACGCCAGAGCCCTGGCCTTGGCTTTAAGTAGGCCCTGTCTGGGGTAGCCTCTGTCCTCGAACTTCTGCTGCATGATGTCCAGTTGGTGATGGGTTTCAGAGTCGGTATCAGTGATCCTGCATACTCTCAAAAACTGAGTATGGGAGACTCTCCACCGTGTTGCGTGGGTGCGAGCTGTTGTGTCTAAGTATAGTATTGCGATCTGTCGGTTTGACATACAAAGAAGTGTGTGTAAATCCCAAAAATACAAATGTGTAAAAAATAGGCGTATTTCTGCCTACGAATCCATTTTGGTACATTTCCCCCGATGTATACATAGTATATATATATACACGCTATACTGCTGTTCTGTTCTCAAAGACAACATGAAGCATATATATCACTTGTGGAGCCGATATTTATGGTACAACACGCCCCTGTAATTCTCACATTCATAGAGATCCCACAGCACATCTCCCCCATGTGTTAGAGCCTGACATCTCCGATTTACAAACATGATCATTAGCGATCAGTTTGACCATGTTATTATTGTATACAGAGATCCATATGTAACACACCCGTCCGGATCCCTGTGTTAACACCATACAATTGTCACGCTAGATGCGGTGACATCTTCTTCACATCACTTCTTAAACATTGCTCGGGCAGTAGTCCCGTGGCATCTGAAATTTACACTTCAAACTTGCACCATTTTTTAACATTGTTTTACTGTTTTAATGTAGGTTATTTATGTGCCATTTATGTGTTGTTATAGGCAGAAGCCAAACCCGGATCCTGGAGCGGAGGTTGTCATACAGAAGTGGGCGATACGGTGGGGTCACCATAGCAACCCATCTACAACAGAGGGGAGCGTGATGATGCAGTGAGGCTCCGCCCACTGACATCCGCCCGCACCGGAAGCCGCACTGGACGCAACCGGGATGCTCCACGTACGGGAATGGTGAGTATGCACATGCTGTATGTATTTAAATGTTTGCTGTGTCACCCGCACGCGTTGTACACCTTGACAAAGGGGTATCCAGTCCCCGAAACGTCGGTCACCTCCAATAAACACATTGTTAAGCCCACGGAGTGCCGCTGCCTGCTTGGATAATTCCTTAGATAGATAGATACCAGAAAGAACCCCCACTGGGGGAATAAACAGCACTCACCAGTCTGTAGTTCAATGGAGGTACAACCAGGAGGTAATCCAAAGTTTATTTTCTGCAAGAGAGATCTTCTGACGTTTCGGTCCCCGCTGGTACCTTTATCAAGGCAGCCACTGTGTCAAATAGTCACAACTTAAATCTGTGTGGGAAGGGGGATATATAGCCTTTGAGTATAAAGAAATATAAAAATATATGATACAGCCAGTACAGGATATGGCGGGTGAGCCAGTGACAGGGACTATAGAGAGGTAGGGCAGGGGGATCAGAGGCGGTCCTGCAGCGATGCATAACCCACAACAGAGAGAGCCGGCACCGGGAAGGGTGATCCCTGGAGAGGACAAGGGCCTGTGCAGTGCTGTGAGCTGCTAACCTGTAAGGAGCGGAGGCTGCGCAGCTGTGAGATCAGGAATGGCGCCAGGAGAGCCAGGCTCCTCCAAGTCCCCTACTGCTGCCACCTGCCAGAGGGAAGGGAACCGCGCTGCCCCCACTAGCTGCCAACCACAGAAGGAGCCCCAAACCCGGAGAGAACAGAATGATGTGTGCTGCCGAGGTGTCCTACATAGTGCCTGCCTGTGGAGGAGCCGAGAGGGTGAAGACTAGAACCTCAAGGAAGAAGGTGCTGAGGGGGTAAATTACCTGGGAGCACACCCAGCCGGAGGATTCTCCTGAAGTTGCTCCGAAGAAGATAGAGGACGCAGCAAGTGGAGACCAAGGTGCGCAGGCACCGCGGAGGACACTCGCTCTCGAGGAACCAGGACTGGAGGACATGCAAAGGACCCCTAGCTGGAGACCTGTAGAAGCCCCCTCAGTGGTGCGGAGCTGCCCCTAGAGAAGCCTGCCCGAAAGTAAGTTAAGAACACGATGTAACATCAAGGACAGGAGCTGCTCAGAGGACAGGTGACAGCCCAGCGGAGGAGAGGATAGAGGAGGATCCCCAGCCTGATAGGAGCCGGGGGTGGAAGCAGAGGCCGACCCATAACAGCACAACAGGCGGAGCAGAGGACGACCCAGCACCTCCTGCTGCAGGAGCCGAGGACACGGGACACAAGGCAGACGTCAGGCTCATGGCAGATGCTGTGCGGCTGTGGTACAGGTATATGTGCGCTGTTGTGTGTTTATGCTGGGCGTTATGGGTAATAGAGGAGGTTTCTTTTTTAGGATGTCGGTATGTGGTAGACTCGCTAGTTATAGGATGTGTAGTATGCTAGGGTTTGTGGTTATAGTGGATGTATTTGTGTATGCAGGGCACCATTTGCGGATGTACTAAAAGGATGATCACAAAAAGGGATGATCGGGATGATTGCCTGCAGTTCCTATTCGCACCACTAGATGTCACAATTTTTTTTACTTCAACTGAGAATTTGTATGTTGGACACTGGTTGTGTATCCTGGACAGTCGGTAGAATAGGTAATCAGCGCTCAGTATCATTCTGTGGAGTTTTCGTAGCTTCTTAAAAGAAGCTGTAAGCGCTGCACAGGGAGGCCAGGCAGCGTCTCCCCTGTGCACAGTGAGCTGACAGGACGCGCTTCTGTCAGCTCCTGCTGTGCTAGCAGTGTGAGGATTCACTAATGAGAATCCTCACACTGTGCCTACCTAGCTAGTGTAAAAGTTAATAAAATAATAAAAACCCTAACTAACTCTACTCCTTCGGCTGCTCCGGCAGCCCTTTAGAATAGCACCCACTCCAGTGGGCACCTAACACGAACTGAGGAGTCTGGGATGCAGTAGGGGAGGAGCCTACCCTCCAAAAGCTTTAGGATAGGTGCCTGGCTCCTGCGGACCCTCCTACATCCCAATGTGAAGCTGTGTCACCAGGACCATTGAAAGAGAAAAGTATGTGCTGCACATACTTTTTGTACTTGCTTTTCATCGCATTGTATGCACAACGCATGTACAAGGATGAATGCGATGCGTGCTATTTAAGCTCAAAATGCACGCCCGCATCGAGACGTGTATGGGCACCTTAAGTCAGAGAGAACCTGAGAATTCTGACTGGGAAGTGCAATTAACAGGTCAGATGTGGACTGCTGCTTTGAAGTTGGATATCTCCATTTCCCCAGGGCCGATTTTAAAAATTCTGGTATCCCTGGAAAAAGGGGATCCTTAGCTATCAGAGTATGGCCCTTATACACCTGGGGCCCCAGAGCAAGTGCCCATTAAGCCCATACGAAAAGACCGCCCTGGTCCCGGTTCGCTGACGTCATCCGGGGGCGATTATGCTGTGTACACACGGGGGCGATAGGGGCTGAAATAGCTGGGAATATGGTTGCTGAGCGACCATATTGCCAGTGATTGGAGTGTGCACCAGCGATAAATCGCCGGGTGCGCGCTCCCGTTTTCACAAAACGGGACACTGGGCAATATGATTGCTGATATGATTGCTAGCAATATATTGCCAGCGATCATATTGCCCCGTGTGTACGCACCTTTATTCCTAACAATTTTGCTGCACCCGTCATCTTGAAACGTGCACATGTCCCTTTGTTGATGAATTTACAAGACTGCCTAATTAGAGCAATAATTGATATTTGCGTGGAGATTAATAACAGTATTACAGACACACATGCTATGACCGATAACACACACGTAACAGACTTATTTTAATTTTTTTTCTAATGCACTTTATTTCACATTTATCACTTTTCACTTATGTTTTTAATATTTCGCTGTCCTTAATAAATGATTCAATAAACATCATGTTTTAGCCAATTCTCTGTTTCTTGGGTCACTTTATTAATGTACCTATAACATTAATCAGAACATTAATATATGCTAACCTAGATTGCCCCTTGTAGGAATACTTTATCTTTCTTTGCTTCCAAGTCTAATACATATTCCTGGGTGCGCCTCCCCCATTACCAATTGATACTTAATATAGTAATGCAGGGGTGAGATAGCTATACCAATTACAGGCCGTTCGGATTGATAGCCTCTATCTATTAACCTGTATCAGCGATATCAGATGGTCGACAGTCATCAGGTCGACATACTGCAAAGTCGACATGGGTCTAGGTCGACAGGTCATTAGGTCAACATGGTCTAGGTCGACTGGGTTTTTCACTGGATTTTTGGGGGGTTTTTTGAGCCGACATGTGCCGACAGGCGGAATTTCATGCCCTACCATCCACTAGGGCAGGCGTTCCCAACCACGGTCCTCAAGGCACACCAACAGTGCAGGTTTTAGTGATATCCAGGCTTCAGCACAGATGGATTAATCCAAATCACAGGTACTAATTAAGACACCTGTGCTCAAGCCTGGATATCATTAAAACCTGTACTGTTGGTGTGCCTTGAGGACCGTGGTTGGGAACGCCTGCACTAGGGTGTGGTGGGAGAATAACATAGAGTGCCAAGCACAGCCAGACATGCGAGGGGATGCGGTGCACTTAATCCTGTGTCCATGTTGACTGTGTCGGCATTCGGGTAAAAAAAAAAGTACAAAACCCTATGTTGAGCTAGACCATTTTGACCTAATGCTTTTTTGGACCAAATGACCTGTTGACCTTGACCCATGTCGACCTTGCAGTATGTTGACCTAATGACTGTCGACAATCTTTAGGTCGACCATATGATCCTTACCTGTTTCAGCAAGGGGTGTGAGGCCAATTTCTCTCTTTCTCTCCAGGGAATGGAGAAATATCTGTGTTTAGAGCCAGACTAGAATCACGTCTGCCCGCAGACAATAGATCGGGTATCATTTTTTTATTTTTTTTTATGTATGTTTGACAAAGGCCATACACTTCACTGGAGGCGAAGATCCGCAGACGAAGGCCAGAGCATACAGCTAATTGCTGCCGATCCTACTATTAAAAAAGAAAAAGGAATGTATTGTATACACAGAACATCGAACATGCCTTCCAACTTTTACCAATAGATCAGTGGGACCTGCATGCAGCTGGCCCTGGAAAGGGGCGGGGCTATGTGCAACGGGGGCGGGACCGGGCATCGAGGCCCCGGGTTTTCCATCCTCTTTGCCAGCGTACCCAGCCCCGTCTCTCCTTGCTGCGCACGGCACCTATCCAGCAATCACCGGCTGCTCCACAAAGCAGAGCAGCCATGATCACCTCCCCTCAAGGGACATCAGGGCAGGCTCCAAATAGCGGGACCATACCACTGTAATCAGGACAGTTGGGAGGAATGCTATAAATACATTATCATGTAGCGCCTATTATTCCTGTTGTCCGACTCTACCTGTATGACTACATGTGAAGGAAAACACAGAGGCTGCTTCTTTTGCCCAACGTTTGGGAATTTATGATATTTTAGTTTTCGGAACTTGTCTCCTGTCCTACATAACAGTTTATAGACGCTGTGACCAGGGGTGAGGGTCATTAAGTCGACAGTAATTAGATCTTTTGGTCGGCAGTGAAAAGGTCTACATATGAAAAAGATCGACCTGGTTTAAATTGACGCTGAAAACGGTCAACACAATCCAAAAGGCTGCATGAAAAAGGTCAACACAGGAATAGGTCGACATGAGTTATTAAAGAAAATTGTGTATGTGGAAATCTGCTGACACGGGCACTGTATAAGTGTACAGCGACACGGACACACAGCTCCAATTTCTATTCACTTTTTTCTTAATGCACTTTTTTAATTTTAACCTATTTTGCTGTTTTGTGCCAATGAATAAACTATATTTAGAACAATTGGTCTGTACACAGACTCCGTCCTGCCCCCACTTAAAGTTATTCCTCCTGGTTATATATGGTGGCTAATTATTAATATTATGTAGTTTGAGCAGAAAATATTGTGGTATCAGTGGATGAGTCAAAAACTCAGGCTGCTCCCGGATCCGAAGGCGCTACACCCCACGCCCCTGAAACAGCAGACACTGGAGGAGGATTCGAACCCGTGGTGGCTCATCACTGCTGCTCCCCCTACATGAGCACTCTGCCAGCTTTTCTGATGGAGGCAGTCACTGACTGGGACGCCATGCCCCTGCGTAGAAGAAGCGGCTGGTAAGTGCACATGTGCAGAACACCCCCTGAGCATTGAGCAACCTGTGGGTGAGGACTGGAGCTCAGTCTGTATGTTGGTCATGTATGTGACTCCCACAGGGCTGCTGCATGGTGCTCCTGGGGATATCTATGTGTATGGGCATACCAGTGTATCCTCAGCAGCGCTACTCTATGGCTCAGGTTGTAATATCTCAGCCCCAGTGCTGTCTGCATTATTATACACTGTAAATTATCTATCTGCTTTCCCAAAGTGTGACACAGGTGTATATAGACCAGATTATAATCTATGGGAAGCCTCTGTGTGTATACCATATGTTCTCTCTCTGCTGCAGTAGCTATGCGCGCTTTGCTATGTTCTATGATAATAAACACATGTGAGTGTAATGGTAAATATGTGCCCGGCATGCCAATGTGGTGAGATACAGGTGAGCCAAACCGTACAGGCTAGCAAACTGCACGTAGCCATTAGTGCAGATGTAGGATAACTGGGCATACTGTATATAGGCTGGGATCACTGCTGCGTTCAGGTGACACCAAGTACATGTCACCCGCCGGGATTGCTTGCTGGATGGTTATACAGGGATTATTGTCACATTAGTTATACTGTCTAAAGTGTATACTGTATTATCTACCATCCTAATGGGGCATACACACAGGGGGCGGGATGTACTAAAGGGAAAATGTGATAAAACGGGGGTTTTACCGCATTTTCCTTTGTACCATTACCCGTCCGCCTTATCTCCGCCTGGCAGGGTATCTCCACCTCTGGGTGGCGATACCCTATAGATGCCTATGGGCTTCTATCGCCGCCCGCCGTCCTTGCGACCCATCCTCCATCGATCTACTCCTCCCTCAGCAGGTGTCACAGCCGGGAGGACATCCGGCTGTAGGGAGGAGAGGCAGGGGGACACTGACAGCCGCCAGGATGTGACGGAGACCCCCGCACACCACATTACAGGTATCGCGGGGGTCTCCGTCACCGCTACCCGATGCTAGCCGCATATGTTAGTACATATGCGGTAGCATCGCGGCGGCTGGCGATTTACATTAATACATCCCGCCCAGGGGGATATGAGGCTTATTTCTAAGTGATCTGACTAGATCGCTTAGAAATGAAAAAGGGATCACTCCACGTGTATACCCTCTGGTGATGACGATTGCGCGGTCCCGTGCGTCGCTGTTGCTTTACTAGATTTACACTGCATCCAGTTATAAATCTAGTCATCGCCAATGTTCTCACACCAGAGAACACTGGCCCTGACAGATTGTTCAGTACACAATGCTGAGCCATCTGTGCTTAACTGCAAATTTAGCACAGAGGCTCACTTGCACTGTGTGTGCACAGCTTTAGGGATGGACGTCTTTGCAATTGATGACAATAGTGCAACTGCCCATTGATTGTGGCACACTATGCAATGGATGACCATCAATGTTTTTACCTATTGATGGTGATCCATTTTCTTTGACTGATTGGATTGTGGGCCAATCAAAACATGTAGGCGGTGCTTCATGAGTGTTGGGGCAGAGCTATGCTGGTGGTAAGGGTTGCTGGTCTTACTGTACTGCATATTAAAATAATAATAATAAAATATATATATAATTTATGTAAGGTGCTAAACAACATATAATGGTGATTCAATTGTTTTGTGCACCCGTAGCTCTTGCCTAATGTAGTGGGAGCTAATGAATTGTTCGCAGCACTTGCCCTGGTCTTGTTGGCTGCATTTTTGCGCCCTAAATAAACTAGATGCAGCTTATTGCCCTACTCTGCGCGAAGGGTGCGAGGAGAAATCCAGGTGACGTGCAGCCTGGGAGTCGGGTCACCAAACAATTGACTTTGATTTTAAAGCTCGTTTGTCACTGAGCGCCCTTTAGCTGTTTTGAAACTACACATCCCAGCATGCCTTGCCATAGTTTTAGTATTCCCTAATAGCAGAACTGTGGCAAGGCATGATGGGACTTGCAGTTTCGCAACAGCTGGCGGGCCATAGTTTGGACATGATTGGTGTATTGGGTTCGTTAGCTGTTCACTAGCCTTTTGCACAAACCACTTTGGCACATATGGAGATGTAATCTCTTTATTAGTCTTTTTATTAGTCTTGCACTCTACTATTACATATAATGCATGCCTTGACACCGTTTCACCGTTCGTGACACCCAAAATGTCGTTAAAATATTTGTTCCAACCAGATTGTTGCTCGGAAAATGTCCAAACTTTTTTTATTTCTTTACATTTTTGAAATACACAAAAAAGGGATTTTTGTAAGAACTTACCGTTCGAATCCCTTTCTCTGATATGGTCCTGGTGACACAGCTCAACACTGGGATGTAGGAGGGTCCGAAGGAGCCAGGCACCTATCCTAAATCTTTTAGAGGGTAGGCTCCTCCCCTACTGCATCCCGGACTCTTCAGTTCAATCTTTCAAAGCCACTGGAATACATTAACTCAGTACAAACGCCTGCACATATTATATGCAAAAAAAAAATTTTTACCACTAAATGGAAAAAATCAGGCGCAGTAGGTTTAGGTATTAAAGGGTGTATATATATATATATACAAAGAGGTCCACAGCTTGATAGGCTGCTCCCAAACACCTAGAAGGACTGAAATGCCTTACTAGAATCAAATGAAAAAAAACTAAATTAAATAAAGAGAGCGCGCACTGTGTTGATCTATTTGTTTTTACTCAATAAAAAATAATGAATATATTTAAACAATACATTATAATAAAAATACACAAAGATTAAAATGCATATGCAAATACAAAATATATGGTAAGAGAATAAGCATCCGACTTTTGTATTAAATGGTAAGTATTGGAAGATTGCCTCTGTTTAAGGTGTGGATCCTTTTATAGAGATCAGCTGATATCTTTCTTTAAAGCGTTTTAGTAATGCATTAACACAGAGTCTTAGTTCATGTGTAGAGACTTAAATATTACCGCTTGCTGTCCCCGTCCGTTTGCGATGTTCTTACACTCGTCACAATGTGTCCGCTTCAACCGGTGTAGCCTGATGTTGATAAGCCGGCACCGGGAGCAGACTGTGTGAGCCGGGCGTCCGCTCGTCAGCTACAACCAGCGTAGCCCCAAGGTGGAAGAGGGCTGGCGCTGGGAGCTTAACAAGCCGTGAGGTGAGCTGCTGACGACCAGCGTGGCCCCAGATGGAAAAGGGCTGGCGCTGGGAGCTGTCTGGTCACGAGAGATGGATGGTAGCCCGGGCGTCCTGATAGAAAGACGCACTTGGAGTGGCACTTGGGTCGAGGACACAGGGTACGATGACAAAGTACTGCGGGTAGCAAAGTCCAATCACAAGGGTATAAAGGGTAAAAGGATCATCCAGAGGCAGCCAGGTATATCAAGTAAGTCGGGTGCAGTAAATCCTTAAGGATTTACTGCACCCGACTTACTTGATATACCTGGCTGCCTCTGGATGATCCTTTTACCCTTTATACCCTTGTGATTGGACTTTGCTACCCGCAGTACTTTGTCATCATACCCTGTGTCCTCGACCCAAGTGCCACTCCAAGTGCGTCTTTCTATCAGGACGCCCGGGCTACCATCCATCTCTCGTGACCAGACAGCTCCCAGCGCCAGCCCTTTTCCATCTGGGGCCACGCTGGTCGTCAGCAGCTCACCTCACGGCTTGTTAAGCTCCCAGCGCCAGCCCTCTTCCACCTTGGGGCTACGCTGGTTGTAGCTGACGAGCGGACGCCCGGCTCACACAGTCTGCTCCCGGTGCCGGCTTATCAACATCAGGCTACACCGGTTGAAGCGGACACATTGTGACGAGTGTAAGAACATCGCAAACGGACGGGGACAGCAAGCGGTAATATTTAAGTCTCTACACATGAACTAAGACTCTGTGTTAATGCATTACTAAAACGCTTTAAAGAAAGATATCAGCTGATCTCTATAAAAGGATCCACACCTTAAACAGAGGCAATCTTCCAATACTTACCATTTAATACAAAAGTCGGATGCTTATTCTCTTACCATATATTTTGTATTTGCATATGCATTTTAATCTTTGTGTATTTTTATTATAATGTATTGTTTAAATATATTCATTATTTTTTATTGAGTAAAAACAAATAGATCAACACAGTGCGCGCTCTCTTTATTTAATTTAGTTTTTTTACATATTATATGCACATTTTTAAACAATAATTGTTACTTTAACCAATTAAACATGAACATCATGAACACTGGCATACTTACTGAGCGTAAGGGAGGGATCGCTGTGTCACCAGGACCATATCAGAGAAAGGGATTCGAACGGTAAGTTCTTACAAAAATCCCTTTTTCTCTTTCAATGGTCCTGGTGACACAGCTCAACACTGGGACGTTCCAGAGCCGGTCCTTTGTGTGGGTACGCTCAGGTCTGCAGCTCTCATCACTGCTCGCCCGAATGATGCGTCCTCCGACGCGAATCATGGAACCTATAGAATTTGGCAAAGGTATGAACAGATGACCAAGTGGCAGCCCTGCAAACCTGCTCAGCTGTTGCCCCATGTCGAACCGCCCAAGAGGTGGCAACTGACCTGGTGGTATGCGCATTTATCCTTGCCGGAACAGGCCTTCCAACTTTAGTGTATGCAAAAGCTATCACAGAGCGCAACCACCTAGCAATGGTCTGCTTAGATGCCGGCCAACCAATCTTGTGTATGTCATACAACACTAACAAGGTGTCAGTCTTTCTGACACTCTTAACTCTGTCCACATAAATGCGTAATGCACGCACAACATCCAAATTCCTCAATTTGTCCCTTTTTCTAGAACCCTCTGGGGGTTGAAACACAGGTAGAACTATCTCCTGGTTTAGATGGAAAGCAGAGACTACTTTGGTAAAAACTGAGGTACCGTCCGAAGAACTGCCCTATCCTCATGAAATATCAAGAAAGGAGACTTGCATGACAATGCTCCTAACTCTGACACCCTCTTCGCTGATGCCACTGCCAACAAGAATACCAGCTTCCATGTGAGAAACTTAAGGTCCGCCGACCTTAATGGTTCAAAAGGTGCCTTCTGAGGCGAGAGAGAGAGAGGGTAAGGCAAGAGAGAGAGAGAGGGTGAGGCGAGAGAGAGAGAGAGAGAGAGAGAGGGTGAGGCGAGAGAGAGAGAGAGAGAGGGTGAGGCGAGAGAGAGAGAGAGGGTGAGGTGAGAGAGAGAGAGAGAGGGTGAGGCGAGAGAGAGAGAGAGAGAGAGAGAGAGGGTGAGGCGAGAGAGAGAGAGAGAGAGAGGGTGAGGCGAGAGAGAGAGAGAGAGGGTGAGGCGAGAGAGAGAGAGAGGGTGAGGCGAGAGAGAGAGAGAGAGAGAGAGGGGGTGAGGCGAGAGAGAGAGGGTGAGGCGAGAGAGAGAGAGAGAGAGGGTGAGGCGAGAGAGAGAGAGTGGAGAGAGGGTGGAGAGAGGGTGGAGAGAGAGAGGAGAGAGAGAGAGAGGGTGGAGAGAGAGAGAGGGAGAGAGAGAGAGGGTGGAGGGTGGAGAGAGAGAGGGTGGATAGAGAGAGAGGGTGGAGAGAGAGAGGGTCTAGAGAGAGAGGGTGGAGAGAGAGAGAGAGGGTGGAGAGAGAGAAAGAGAAAAGGAGAGGGGGTGTGGAGGAGGGGAAGTGAAGGAGAGGAGGGGGGAGTGGAGGAGCAGAGAAGGGGAGGGGGTGCGGAGTATAGGAGGTGAGCAGGAGGGAAGCGAGAGGAGGAGGGGAAGCAGAAGAGGAAGGGGAGCTGAGGAGTGAGAGGAAAGAAGAAAGGAAAGTAGGGGAGGGGGTGAGGAGTATTGGAAGCAAAAGAAAGGAGGGGGAAACAGGAAAGGAGGAGGGGGAGCGGAGGAGGTGGTTGGGGAGCTGAGGAGGAGGGGAGAACAGAGAGCAGGAGCAGACAAGAAGAGGGGGAGAGGAGGAGGAGAGGAGGCATGGAGGAGGTGCAGAGAAGGGAGCGCAGTGCAAGCTGGTGCTGGGTACCTCCTGTGACAATCAGCAGCGATGGTAGCGATGATTTTGCTGCCCCTGCTCCTGGGCAGACTGGGTCTGCTGCACTTTCTCTTCTTCTGTGCTAGTCATCTCTTCCTGCTCCATCTCCCGGCGCTGGGTCTTCTCTTCCTGTACCCCAGCACAGGTTCACTGGCAGTCAGAGAGAGAAAAGTGTGGGGAAATTGTGAGGAGAGCAAAAGAGGGAAAGGGAGAGCTGGGGAGAGGAGGAGGGGAAGGAGGAGAGGAGGAGAGGGATCAGAGAAGAAGGAGCAAAGGAGTGGAGGAGGGGGATCCGAGAAGGAGCAAAGGAGTGGAGGAGGAGAGAAGCGGACATCTAGAGAAGTAGCACAGAAGGCACTGTGTACCTCTTGTAATTGGTGCTGCATGGTACATGATCAGCAGCGATTGAAATGCTCCTCCTCCTCCGACGAAAAGTGGTGGGGAGGAGAGAGAGAAGGGGAGCAGAGAAGAGGAGGAGGGGCAAAAGGGAGGAGGAGGGAGAGGAGTAAGAGGAGGGGGAGCAGAGTAGAGGAGAAGGGAGAGCAGGAGAAGAGGAGAGGGGTGAGGAGGAGGGGAAGTGCAGGAGAAGAGGGGGAGCGGAAGAGAGGGGAAGCGGAGAAGTGAGAGAAGGGGAGGGGGTGCGGAGGAGATGAGGTGAGCAGGAGGGAAGCAAAGGAGAGGAGGAGGAGGGGTAGTGGAGGAGGGAAAGAGCTGTGGTAGCTGAGGAGAAGAGGAGCGGAGACAAGGAGAAGGGAAAGCAGGGGAGGGGTGAAGAGGATTGGAAGCAGAAGAAAGGAGGGGAAGCAGAGGAAAGGAGGAGCAGAGGAGAGGAGGAGCGGAGGAAGGGAAGCTGAAGAGAGGTTGTGGGGAGGAGAGGGGGGGGAGGAGAGGAGGAGGGGAGCGGAGGATGGAGAGTAGATGAGGAGGAGGTGGGGGAGCTAAGGGAAGGAGTAGGAGGAGTGGAGGAAGCAGAGGAGAACGGAGAGCAAGAGGAGAAGGGAGAGCAAGAGCAGAGGAGGGAAAGTGAAGAAGAGGAGGAGGGGGAGCATAGGAGAGGGGGGAGAGGTGAAAGCAGAGAAGGGAGAGCAGGAGAGGGGGTGAGGAGAAGGGGAAGTGAAGGGGAGGGGGCTGAGGAGGTGTGGAGAAGGAGCAGATGTGCGGAGAATGGAGAGCAGTATATGCAGGCGCTGTGTACCTATTGTAATCGGTGCTGCATGCTACATGATCAGCAGTGATGGAATGCCGGGTTTTCTGCCCCTGCTGCACTCCCTCCCCTTCGGTGCTAGTCATCTCTTCCTGCTCCATCTCCCCATCGTTAGGTCTTCTTTTCCTTCACCCCAGCATAGGATCACTGGGGGGAGGGAGGGAAAGAGAGAGAGAGAGAGAGAGAGAGAGAGAGAGAGAGAGAGAGAGAGAGAGAGAGAGAGAGAGGGGAGAGGGGGAGAGGGGGGAGAGAGAGAGGGGGAGAGGGGGGGAA
>NW_028142755.1:0-31872 GCF_055691185.1 Crinia signifera | reverse complement strand
TAAGCCCCCTGCCATGCCCAGGGTTGCCCTGGCAACTGTTGCTGGCCCCCAAAGCGGAAGTGGGCGGGTCCAGGCCCCCTTAAGCCCCCAGCCATGCCCAGGGTTGCCCTGGCAACTGTTGCTGGCCCCCAAAGCGGAAGTGGGCGGGTCCAGGCGCCCTGAAGCCCCCTGCCATGCCCAGGGTTGCCATGGCAACTGTTGCTGGCCCCCAAAGCGGAAGTGGGCGGGTCCAGGCGCCCTGAAGCCCCCTGCCATGCCCAGGGTTGCCCTGGCAAATGTTGCTGGCCCCCAAAGCGGAAGTGGGCGGGTCCAGTCGCCCTTAAGCCCCCTGCCATGCCCAGGGTTGCCCTGGCAACTGTTGCTGGCCCCCAAAGCGGAAATGGGCGGGTCCAGGAGCCCTTAAGCCCCCTGCCATGCCCAGGGTTGCCCTGGCAACTGTTGCTGGCCCCCAAAGCGGAAGTGGGCGGGTCTAGGCCCACTGAAGCCCCCTGCCATGCCCAGGGTTGCCCTGGCAACTGTTGCTGGCCCCCAAAGCTGAAGTGGGCGGGTCCAGTTACCCTAAAGCCCCCTGCCATGCCCAGGGTTGCCCTGGCAACTGTTGCTGGCCCCCAAAGCTGAAGTGGGCGGGTCCAGTTACCCTAAAGCCCCCTGCCATGCCCAGGGTTGCCCTGGCAACTGTTGCTGGCCCCCAAAGCGGAAGTGGGCGGGTCCAGGCGCCCTTAAGCCCCCTGCCATGCCCAGGGTTGCCATGGCAACAGTTGCTGGCCCCCAAAGCGGAAGTGGGCGGGTCCAGGCGCCCTGAAGCCCCCTGCCATGCCCAGGGTTTGCCCTGGCAACAGTTGCTGGCCCCCAAAGCGGAAGTGGGCGGGTCCAGGCGCCCTGAAGCCTCCTGCCATGCCCAGGGTTGCCATGGCAACTGTTGCTGGCCCCCAAAGCGGAAGTGGGCGGGTCCAGGCGCCCTTAAGCCACCTGCCATGCCCAGGGTTGCCATGGCAACTGTTGCTGGCCCCCAAAGCGGAAGTGGGCGGGTCCAGGCACCCTGAAGCCCCCTGCCATGCCCAGGGTTGCCCTGGCAACTGTTGCTGGCCCCCAAAGCGGAAGTGGGCGGGTCCAGGCGCCCTTAAGCCCTCTGCCATGCCCAGGGTTGCCATGGCAACAGTTGCTGGCCCCCAAAGCGGAAGTGGGAGGGTCCAGGCGCCCTTAAGCCCCCTGCCATGCCCAGGGTTGCCATGGCAACAGTTGCTGGCCCCCAAAGCGGAAGTGGGCGGGTCCAGGCGCCCTGAAGCCCCCTGCCATGCCCAGGGTTGCCCTGGCAACAGTTGCTGGCCCCTAAAGCGGAAGTGGGCGGGTCCAGGCGCCCTGAAGCCCCCTGCCATGCCCAGGGTTGCCCTGGCAACTGTTGCTGGCCCCAAAGCGGAAGTGGGCGGGTCCAGGCGCCCTTAAGCCACCTGCCATGCCCAGGGTTGCCCTGGCAACTGTTGCTGGCCCCCAAAGCGGAAGTGGGCAGGTCCAGGCGCCCTTAAGCCCCCTGCCATGCCCAGGGTTGCCCTGGCAACTGTTGCTGGCCCCCAAAGCGGAAGTGGGCGGGTCTAGGCCCACTGAAGCCCCCTGCCATGCCCAGGGTTGCCCTGGCAACTGTTGCTGGCCCCCAAAGCGGAAGTGGGCGGGTCCAGGCGCCCTGAAGCCCCCTGCCATGCCCAGGGTTGCCCTGGCAACAGTTGCTGGCCCCCAAAGCGGAAGTGGGCGGGTCCAGGCGCCCTGAAGCCCCCTGCCATGCCCAGGGTTGCCCTGGCAACTGTTGCTGGCCCCCAAAGCTGAAGTGGGCGGGTCCAGTCGCCCTGAAGCCCCCTGCCATGCCCAGGGTTGCCCTGGCAACTGTTGCTGGCCCCCAAAGCGGAAGTGGGCGGGTCCAGGCGCCCTTAAGCCCTCTGCCATGCCTAGGGTTGCCATGGCAACAGTTGCTGGCCCCCAAAGCGGAAGTGGGAGGGTCCAGGCGCCCTTAAGCCCCCTGCCATGCCCAGGGTTGCCATGGCAACAGTTGCTGGCCCCCAAAGCGGAAGTGGGAGGGTCCAGGCGCCCTTAAGCCCCCTGCCATGCCCAGGGTTGCCATGGCAATAGTTGCTGGCCCCCAAAGCGGAAGTGGGCGGGTCCAGGCGCCCTTAAGCCCCCTGCCATGCCCAGGGTTGCCCTGGCAACAGTTGCTGGCCCCAAAGCGGAAGTGGGCGGGTCCAGGCGCCCTTAAGCCCTCTGCCATGCCCAGGGTTGCCCTGGCAACAGTTGCTGGCCCCCAAAGCGGAAGTGGGCGGGTCCAGGCGCCCTTAAGCCCCCTGCCATGCCCAGGGTTGCCTTGGCAGCTGTTGCTGTCCCCCAAAGCGGAAGTGGGCGGGTCCAGGCACCCTTAAGCCCCCTGCCATGCCCAGGGTTGCCCTGGCAACAGTTGCTGGCCCCCAAAGCGGAAGTGGGCGGGTCCAGGTGCCCTGAAGACCCCTGCTATGCCCAGGGTTGCCCTGGCAACTGTTGCTGGCCCCCAAAGCGGAAGTGGGCGGGTCCAGGCGCCCTTAAGCCACCTGCCATGCCCAGGGTTGCCCTGGCAACTGTTGCTGGCCCCCAAAGCGGAAGTGGGCGGGTCCAGGCGCCCTTAAGCCACCTGCCATGCCCAGGGTTGCCCTGGCAACTGTTGCTGGCCCCCAAAGCGGAAGTGGGCGGGTCCAGGCACCCTTAAGCCCCCTGCCATGCCCAGGGTTGCCCTGGCAACTGTTGCTGGCCCCCAAAGCGGAAGTGGGCGGGTCCAGGCGCCCTGAAGCCCCCTGCCATGCCCAGGGTTGCCATGGCAAATGTTGCTGGCCCCCAAAGCGGAAGTGGGCGGGTCCAGTCGCCCTTAAGCCCCCTGCCATGCCCAGGGTTGCCCTGGCAACTGTTGCTGGCCCCCAAAGCGGAAATGGGCGGGTCCAGGCGCCCGTAAGCCCCCTGCCATGCCCAGGGTTGCCCTGGCAACTGTTGCTGGCCCCCAAAGCGGAAGTGGGCGGGTCTAGGCCCACTGAAGCCCCCTGCCATGCCCAGGGTTGCCCTGGCAACTGTTGCTGGCCCCCAAAGCTGAAGTGGGCGGGTCCAGTTACCCTTAAGCCCCCTGCCATGCCCAGGGTTGCCCTGGCAACTGTTGCTGGCCCCCAAAGCGGAAGTGGGCGGGTCCAGGCGCCCTTAAGCCCCCTGCCATGCCCAGGGTTGCCCTGGCAACAGTTGCTGGCCCCCAAAGCGGAAGTGGGCGGGTCCAGTTACCCTTAAGCCCCCTGCCATGCCCAGGGTTGCCCTGGCAACAGTTGCTGGCCCCCAAAGCGGAAGTGGGCGGGTCCAGGCGCCCTTAAGCCACCTGCCATGCCCAGGGTTGCCCTGGCAACTGTTTCTGGCCCCCAAAGCAGAAGTGGGCGGGTCCAGGCGCCCTTAAGCCACCTGCCATGCCCAGGGTTGCCCTGGCAACTGTTGCTGGCCCCCAAAGCGGAAGTGGGCGGGTCCAGGCACCCTTAAGCCCCCTGCCATGCCCAGGGTTGCCCTGGCAACTGTTGCTGGCCCCCAAAGCGGAAGTGGGCGGGTCCAGGCGCCCTGAAGCCCCCTGCCATGCCCAGGGTTGCCATGGCAACTGTTGCTGGCCCCCAAAGCGGAAGTGGGCAGGTCCAGGCGCCCTGAAGCCCCCTGCCATGCCCAGGGTTGCCCTGGCAAATGTTGCTGGCCCCCAAAGCGGAAGTGGGCGGGTCCAGGCGCCCTTAAGCCCTCTGCCATGCCTAGGGTTGCCATGGCAACAGTTGCTGGCCCCCAAAGCGGAAGTGGGAGAGTCCAGGCGCCCTTAAGCCCCCTGCCATGCCCAGGGTTGCCATGGCAACAGTTGCTGGCCCCCAAAGCGGAAGTGGGCGGGTCCAGGCGCCCTGAAGCCCCCTGCCATGCCCAGGGTTGCCCTGGCAACAGTTGCTGGCCCCTAAAGCGGAAGTGGGCGGGTCCAGGCGCCCTGAAGCCCCCTGCCATGCCCAGGGTTGCCCTGGCAACTGTTGCTGGCCCCCAAAGCGGAAGTGGGCGGGTCCAGGCGCCCTAAAGCCACCTGCCATGCCCAGGGTTGCCATGTCAACTGTTGCTGGCCCCCAAAGCGGAAGTGGGCGGGTCCAGGCGCCCTTAAGCCCCCTGCCATGCCCAGGGTTGCCCTGGCAACAGTTGCTGGCCCCCAAAGCGGAAGTGGGCGGGTCCAGGCGCCCTTAAGCCCTCTGCCATGCCCAGGGTTGCCCTGGCAACTGTTGCTGTCCCCCAAAGCGGAAGTGGGCGGGTCCAGGCACCCTTAAGCCCCCTGCCATGCCCAGGGTTGCCTTGGCAGCTGTTGCTGTCCCCCAAAGCGGAAGTGGGCGGGTCCAGGCGCCCTAAAGCAACCTGCCATGCCCAGGGTTGCCCTGGCAACAGTTGCTGGCCCCCAAAGCGGAAGTGGGCGGGTCCAGGCGCCCTGAAGACCCCTGCCATGCCCAGGGTTGCCTTGGCAGCTGTTGCTGTCCCCCAAAGCGGAAGTGGGCGGGTCCAGGCACCCTTAAGCCCCCTGCCATGCCCAGGGTTGCCTTGGCAGCTGTTGCTGTCCCCCAAAGCGGAAGTGGGCGGGTCCAGGCGCCCTAAAGCAACCTGCCATGCCCAGGGTTGCCCTGGCAACAGTTGCTGGCCCCCAAAGCGGAAGTGGGCGGGTCCAGGCGCCCTGAAGACCCCTGCCATGCCCAGGGTTGCCCTGGCAACTGTTGCTGGCCCCCAAAGCGGAAGTGGGCGGGTCCAGGCGCCCTTAAGCCACCTGCCATGCCCAGGGTTGCCCTGGCAACAGTTGCTGGCCCCCAAAGCGGAAGTTGGCGGGTCCAGGCGCCCTTAAGCCCCCTGCCATGCCCAGGGTTGCCTTGGCAGCTGTTGCTGGCCCCCAAAGCGGAAGTGGGCGGGTCCAGGCACCCTTAAGCCACCTGCCATGCCCAGGGTTGCATTGGCAGCTGTTGCTGTCCCCCAAAGCGGAAGTGGGCGGGTCCAGGCGCCCTTAAGCCACCTGCCATGCCCAGGGTTGCCCTGGCAACTGTTGCTGGCCCCCAAAGCGGAAGTGGGCGGGGCCTGGCCCTCTCAAGCCCCCAGCCATGCCCAGGGTTGCCTGGCAACTGTTGCTGGCCCCCAAAGCGGAAGTGGGCGGGTCCTGGCGCCCTTTAGCACCCTGCCATACCCAGGGTTGCCATGGCAACTGTTGCTGGCCCCCAAAGCCGAAGTGTTCGGGGTCTGGCGCCCTTCAGCCCCCTGCCATGCCCAGGGTTGCCCTGGCAACTGTTGCTGGCCCCCAAAGTGGAAGTGGGCGGGGCCTGGCGCCCTTCAGCCCCCTGCCATGCCCAGGGCTGCCCTGGCAACTGTTGCTGGCCCCCAAAGCGGAAGTGGGCGGGTCCAGGCCCCCTTAAGCCCCCAGCCATGCCCAGGGTTGCCCTGGCAACTGTTGCTGGCCCCCAAAGCGGAAGTGGGCGGGTCTAGGCCCACTGAAGCCCCCTGCCCTGCCCAGGGTTGCCCTGGCAACTGTTACTGGCCCCCAAAGCGGAAGTGGGCGGGTCCAGGCGCCCTGAAGCCCCCTGCCATGCCCAGGGTTGCCCTGGCAACTGTTGCTGGCCCCCAAAGCGGAAGTGGGCGGGTCCAGGCGCCCTTAAGCCCCCTGCCATGCCCAGGGTTGCCATGGCAACTGTTGCTGGCCCCCAAAGCGGAAGTGGGCGGGTCCAGGCCCACTGAAGCCCCCTGCCATGCCCAGGGTTGACCTGGCAACTGTTGCTGGCCCCCAAAGCGGAAGTGGGTGTGTCCAGGCGCCCTTAAGCAACCTGCCATGCCCAGGGTTGCCCTGGCAGCTGTTGCTGTCCCCCAAAGCGGAAGTGGGCGGGTCCAGGCGCCCTTAAGCCCCCTGCCATGCCCAGGGTTGCCTTGGCAGCTGTTGCTGTCCCCCAAAGCGGAAGTGGGCGGGTCCAGGCGCCCTGAAGCCCCCTGCCATGCCCAGGGTTGCCCTGGCAACTGTTGCTGGCCCCCAAAGCGGAAGTGGGCGGGTCCAGGCGCCCTTAAGCCCCCTGCCATGCCCAGGGTTGCCATGGCAACTGTTGCTGGCCCCCAAAGCGGAAGTGGGCGGGTCCAGGCCCACTGAAGCCCCCTGCCATGCCCAGGGTTGACCTGGCAACTGTTGCTGGCCCCCAAAGCGGAAGTGGGTGTGTCCAGGCGCCCTTAAGCAACCTGCCATGCCCAGGGTTGCCCTGGCAGCTGTTGCTGTCCCCCAAAGCGGAAGTGGGCGGGTCCAGGCGCCCTTAAGCCCCCTGCCATGCCCAGGGTTGCCTTGGCAGCTGTTGCTGTCCCCCAAAGCGGAAGTGGGCGGGTCCAGGCACCCTTAAGCCCCCTGCCATGCCCAGGGTTGCCTTGGCAGCTGTTGCTGTCCCCCAAAGCGGAAGTTGGCGGGTCCAGGCGCCCTTAAGCCCCCTGCCATGCCCAGGGTTGCCCTGGCAACTGTTGCTGGCCCCCAAAGCGGAAGTGGGCGGGTCCAGGCCCCCTTAAGCCCCCAGCCATGCCCAGGGTTGCCCTGGCAACTGTTGCTGGCCCCCAAAGCGGAAGTGGGCGGGTCCAGGCGCCCTGAAGCCCCCTGCCATGCCCAGGGTTGCCATGGCAACTGTTGCTGGCCCCCAAAGCGGAAGTGGGCGGGTCCAGGCGCCCTGAAGCCCCCTGCCATGCCCAGGGTTGCCCTGGCAAATGTTGCTGGCCCCCAAAGCGGAAGTGGGCGGGTCCAGTCGCCCTTAAGCCCCCTGCCATGCCCAGGGTTGCCCTGGCAACTGTTGCTGGCCCCCAAAGCGGAAATGGGCGGGTCCAGGAGCCCTTAAGCCCCCTGCCATGCCCAGGGTTGCCCTGGCAACTGTTGCTGGCCCCCAAAGCGGAAGTGGGCGGGTCTAGGCCCACTGAAGCCCCCTGCCATGCCCAGGGTTGCCCTGGCAACTGTTGCTGGCCCCCAAAGCTGAAGTGGGCGGGTCCAGTTACCCTAAAGCCCCCTGCCATGCCCAGGGTTGCCCTGGCAACTGTTGCTGGCCCCCAAAGCTGAAGTGGGCGGGTCCAGTTACCCTAAAGCCCCCTGCCATGCCCAGGGTTGCCCTGGCAACTGTTGCTGGCCCCCAAAGCGGAAGTGGGCGGGTCCAGGCGCCCTTAAGCCCCCTGCCATGCCCAGGGTTGCCATGGCAACAGTTGCTGGCCCCCAAAGCGGAAGTGGGCGGGTCCAGGCGCCCTGAAGCCCCCTGCCATGCCCAGGGTTGCCCTGGCAACAGTTGCTGGCCCCCAAAGCGGAAGTGGGCGGGTCCAGGCGCCCTGAAGCCTCCTGCCATGCCCAGGGTTGCCATGGCAACTGTTGCTGGCCCCCAAAGCGGAAGTGGGCGGGTCCAGGCGCCCTTAAGCCACCTGCCATGCCCAGGGTTGCCATGGCAACTGTTGCTGGCCCCCAAAGCGGAAGTGGGTGGGTCCAGGCACCCTGAAGCCCCCTGCCATGCCCAGGGTTGCCCTGGCAACTGTTGCTGGCCCCCAAAGCGGAAGTGGGCGGGTCCAGGCGCCCTTAAGCCCTCTGCCATGCCCAGGGTTGCCCTGGCAACAGTTGCTGGCCCCCAAAGCGGAAGTGGGAGGGTCCAGGCGCCCTTAAGCCCCCTGCCATGCCCAGGGTTGCCATGGCAACAGTTGCTGGCCCCCAAAGCGGAAGTGGGCGGGTCCAGGCGCCCTGAAGCCCCCTGCCATGCCCAGGGTTGCCCTGGCAACAGTTGCTGGCCCCTAAAGCGGAAGTGGGCGGGTCCAGGCGCCCTGAAGCCCCCTGCCATGCCCAGGGTTGCCCTGGCAACTGTTGCTGGCCCCCAAAGCGGAAGTGGGCGGGTCCAGGCGCCCTTAAGCCACCTGCCATGCCCAGGGTTGCCCTGGCAACTGTTGCTGGCCCCCAAAGCTGAAGTGGGCGGGTCCAGTCGCCCTTAAGCCCCCTGCCATGCCCAGGGTTGCCCTGGCAACTGTTGCTGGCCCCCAAAGCGGAAGTGGGCGGGTCCAGGCGCCCTTAAGCCCTCTGCCATGCCCAGGGTTGCCCTGGCAACAGTTGCTGGCTCCCAAAGCGGAAGTGGGCGGGTCCAGGCGCCCTGAAGCCCCCTGCCATGCCCAGGGTTGCCATGGCAACTGTTGCTGGCCCCCAAAGCGGAAGTGGGCGGGTCCAGGCGCCCTGAAGCCCCCTGCCATGCCCAGGGTTGCCCTGGCAACTGTTGCTGGCCCCCAAAGCGGAAGTGGGCGGGTCCAGGCGCCCTTAAGCCCTCTGCCATGCCTAGGGTTGCCATGGCAACAGTTGCTGGCCCCCAAAGCGGAAGTGGGAGGGTCCAGGCGCCCTTAAGCCCCCTGCCATGCCCAGGGTTGCCATGGCAATAGTTGCTGGCCCCCAAAGCGGAAGTGGGCGGGTCCAGGCGCCCTGAAGCCCCCTGCCATGCCCAGGGTTGCCCTGGCAACTGTTGCTGGCCCCCAAAGCGGAAGTGGGCGGGTCCAGGCGCCCTAAAGCCACCTGCCATGCCCAGGGTTGCCATGGCAACTGTTGCTGGCCCCCAAAGCGGAAGTGGGCGGGTCCAGGCGCCCTTAAGCCCCCTGCCATGCCCAGGGTTGCCCTGGCAACAGTTGCTGGCCCCAAAGCGGAAGTGGGCGGGTCCAGGCACCCTTAAGCCCTCTGCCATGCCCAGGGTTGCCCTGGCAACAGTTGCTGGCCCCCAAAGCGGAAGTGGGCGGGTCCAGGCGCCCTTAAGCCCCCTGCCATGCCCAGGGTTGCCTTGGCAGCTGTTGCTGTCCCCCAAAGCGGAAGTGGGCGGGTCCAGGCACCCTTAAGCCCCCTGCCATGCCCAGGGTTGCCCTGGCAACAGTTGCTGGCCCCCAAAGCGGAAGTGGGCGGGTCCAGGTGCCCTGAAGACCCCTGCTATGCCCAGGGTTGCCCTGGCAACTGTTGCTGGCCCCCAAAGCGGAAGTGGGCGGGTCCAGGCGCCCTTAAGCCACCTGCCATGCCCAGGGTTGCCCTGGCAACTGTTGCTGGCCCCCAAAGCGGAAGTGGGCGGGTCCAGGCGCCCTTAAGCCACCTGCCATGCCCAGGGTTGCCCTGGCAACTGTTGCTGGCCCCCAAAGCGGAAGTGGGCGGGTCCAGGCACCCTTAAGCCCCCTGCCATGCCCAGGGTTGCCCTGGCAACTGTTGCTGGCCCCCAAAGCGGAAGTGGGCGGGTCCAGGCGCCCTTAAGCCACCTGCCATGCCCAGGGTTGCCCTGGCAACTGTTGCTGGCCCCCAAAGCGGAAGTGGGCGGGTCCAGGCCCACTGAAGCCCCCTGCCATGCCCAGGGTTGCCCTGGCAACTGTTGCTGGCCCCCAAAGCGGAAGTGGGCGGGTCCAGGCGCCCTTAAGCCCCCTGCCATGCCCAGGGTTGCCATGGCAACTGTTGCTGGCAACCAAAGCGGAAGTGGGCGGGTCCAGGCGCCCTGAAGCCCCCAGCCATGCTCAGGTTTGCCCTGGCAACTGTTGCTGGCCCCCAAAGCGGAAGTGGGCGGGTCCAGGCGCCCTAAAGCCCCCTGCCATGCCCAGGGTTGCCCTGGCAACTGTTGCTGGCCCCCAAAGCGGAAGTGGGCGTGTCCAGGTGCCCTGAAGCCCCCTGCCATGCCCAGGGTTGCCCTGGCAACTGTTGCTGGCCCCCAAAGCGGAAGTGGGCGGGTCCAGGCGCCCTGAAGCCCCCTTCCATGCCCAGGGTTGCCCTGGCAACTGTTGCTGGCCCCCAAAGCGGAAGTGGGCGGGTCCAGGCGCCCTGAAGCCCCCTGCCATGCTTAGGGTTGCCCTGGCAACTGTTGCTGGCCCCCAAAGCGGAAGTGGGCGGGTCCAGGCGCCCTTAAGCCCCCTGCCATGCCCAGGTTTGCCCTGGCAACTGTTGTTGGCCCCCAAAGCGGAAGTGGGCTGGTCCAGGCGCCCTTAAGCCACCTGCCATGCCCAGGGTTGCCCTGGCAACTGTTTCTGGCCCCCAAAGCGGAAGTGGGCGGGTCCAGGCCCACTGAAGCCCCCTGCCATGCCCAGGGTTGCCCTGGCAACTGTTGCTGGCCCCCAAAGCGGAAGTGGGCGGGTCCAGGCGCCCTGAAGCCCCCTGCCATGCCCAGGGTTGCCCTGGCAACTGTTGCTGGCCCCCAAAGCGGAAGTGGGCGGGTCCAGGCGCCCTAAAGCCCCCTGCCATGCCCAGGTTTGCCCTGGCAACTGTTGCTGGCCCCCAAAGCGGAAGTGGGCGGGTCCAGGCGCCCTTAAGCCACCTGCCATGCCCAGGGTTGCCCTGGCAACTGTTGCTGGCCCCCAAAGCGGAAGTGGGCTGGTCCAGGCCCACTGAAGCCCCCTGCCATGCCCAGGGTTGCCCTGGCAACTGTTGCTGGCCCCCAAAGCGGAAGTGGGCGGGTCCAGGCGCCCTTAAGCCCCCAGCCATGCCCAGGGTTGCCATGGCAACTGTTGCTGGCAACCAAAGCGGAAGTGGGCGGGTCCAGGCGCCCTGAAGCCCCCTGCCATGCCCAGGGTTCCCCTGGCAACTGTTGCTGGCCCCCAAAGCGGAAGTGGGCGGGTCCAGGCACCCTTAAGCCACCTGCCATGCCCAGGGTTGCCCTGGCAACTGTTGCTGGCCCACAAAGCCGAAGTGGGCGGGTCCAGGCGCCCTGAAGCCCCCTGCCATGCCCAGGGTTGCACTGGCAACTGTTGCTGGCCCCCAAAGCGGAAGTGGGCGGGTCCAGGCCCACTGAAGCCCCCAGCCATGCCCAGGGTTGCCCTGGCAACTGTTGCTGGCCCCCAAAGCGGAAGTGGGCGGGTCCAGGCGCCCTAAAGCCCCCTGCCATGCCCAGGTTTGCCCTGGCAACTGTTGCTGGCCCCCAAAGCGGAAGTGGGCGGGTCCAGGCGCCCTGAAGCCCCCTGCCATGCCCAGGGTTGCCCTGGCAACTGTTGCTGGCCCCCAAAGCGGAAGTGGGCGGGTCCAGGCACCCTGAAGCCCCCTGCCATGCCCAGGGTTGCCCTTGCAACTGTTGCTGGCCCACAAAGCGGAAGTGGGCGGGTCCAGGCGCCCTTAAGCCCTCTGCCATGCCCAGGGTTGCCATGGCAACTGTTGCTGGCAACCAAAGTGGAAGTGGGCGGATCCAGGCGCCCTTAAGCCCTGTGCCATGCCAAGGGTTGCCATGGCAACTGTTGCTGGCAACCAAAGCGGAAGTGGGTGGGTCCAGGCGCCCTGAAGTCCCCTGCCATGCCCAGGGTTGCCCTGGCAACTGTTGCTGGCCCCCAAAGCGGAAGTGGGCGGGTCCAGGCCACCTGAAGCCCCCTGCCATGCCCAGGGTTGCCCTGGCAACTGTTGCTGGCCCCCAAAGCGGAAGTGGGCGTGTCCAGGTGCCCTGAAGCCCCCTGCCATGCCCAGGGTTGCCCTGGCAACTGTTGCTGGCCCCCAAAGCGGAAGTGGGCGGGTCCAGGCGCCCTTAAGCCCCCTGCCATGCCCAGGGTTGCCCTGGCAACTGTTGCTGGCCCCCAAAGCGGAAGTGGGCGGGTCCAGGTGCCCTGAAGCCCCCTGCCATGCCCAGGGTTGCCCTGGCAACTGTTGCTGGCCCCCAAAGCGGAAGTGGGCGGGTCCAGGCACCCTGAAGCCCCCAGCCATGCTCAGGTTTGCCCTGGCAACTGTTGCTGGCCCCCAAAGCGGAAGTGGGCGGGTCCAGGCGCCCTAAAGCCCCCTGCCATGCCCAGGGTTGCCCTGGCAACTGTTGCTGGCCCCCAAAGCGGAAGTGGGCGTGTCCAGGTGCCCTGAAGCCCCCTGCCATGCCCAGGGTTGCCCTGGCAACTGTTGCTGGCCCCCAAAGCGGAAGTGGGCGGGTCCAGGCGCCCTGAAGCCCCCTTCCATGCCCAGGGTTGCCTTGGCAGCTGTTGCTGGCCCCCAAAGCGGAAGTGGGCGGGTCCAGGCGCCCTTAAGCCCCATGCCATGCCCAGGGTTGCCCTGGCAACTGTTGCTGGCCCCCAAAGCGGAAGTGGGCGGGTCCAGGCGCCCTGAAGCCCCCTGCCATGCTTAGGGTTGCCCTGGCAACTGTTGCTGGCCCCCAAAGCGGAAGTGGGCGGGTCCAGGCGCCCTTAAGCCCCCTGCCATGCCCAGGTTTGCCCTGGCAACTGTTGTTGGCCCCCAAAGCGGAAGTGGGCTGGTCCAGGCGCCCTTAAGCCACCTGCCATGCCCAGGGTTGCCCTGGCAACTATTGCTGGCCCCCAAAGCGGAAGTGGGAGGGTCCAGGCGCCCTGAAGCCCCCTGTCATGCCCAGGTTTGCCCTGGCAACTGTTGCTGGCCCCCAAAGCGGAAGTGGGCGGGTCCAGGCGCCCTGAAGCCCCCTGCCATGCCCAGGGTTGCCCTGGCAACTGTTGCTGGCCCCCAAAGCGGAAGTGGGCGGGTCCAGGCCCACTGAAGCCCCCTGCCATGCCCAGGGTTGCCCTGGCAACTGTTGCTGGCCCCCAAAGCGGAAGTGGGCGGGTCCAGGCGCCCTTAAGCCCCCTGCCATGCCCAGGGTTGCCCTGGCAACTGTTGCTGGCCCCCAAAGCGGAAGTGGGCGGGTCCAGGCCCACTGAAGCCCCCAGCCATGCCCAGGGTTGCCCTGGCAACTGTTGCTGGCCCCCAAAGCGGAAGTGGGCGGGTCCAGGCGCCCTAAAGCCCCCTGCCATGCCCAGGTTTGCCCTGGCAACTGTTGCTGGCCCCCAAAGCGGAAGTGGGCGGGTCCAGGCGCCCTGAAGCCCCCTGCCATGCCCAGGGTTGCCCTGGCAACTGTTGCTGGCCCCCAAAGCGGAAGTGGGCGGGTCCAGGCACCCTGAAGCCCCCTGCCATGCCCAGGGTTGCCCTTGCAAGTGTTGCTGGCCCACAAAGCGGAAGTGGGCGGGTCCAGGCGCCCTTAAGCCCTCTGCCATGCCCAGGGTTGCCATGGCAACTGTTGCTGGCAACCAAAGTGGAAGTGGGCGGATCCAGGCGCCCTTAAGCCCTGTGCCATGCCAAGGGTTGCCATGGCAACTGTTGCTGGCAACCAAAGCGGAAGTGGGTGGGTCCAGGCGCCCTGAAGTCCCCTGCCATGCCCAGGGTTGCCCTGGCAACTGTTGCTGGCCCCCAAAGCGGAAGTGGGCGGGTCCAGGCCACCTGAAGCCCCCTGCCATGCCCAGGGTTGCCCTGGCAACTGTTGCTGGCCCCCAAAGCGGAAGTGGGCGTGTCCAGGTGCCCTGAAGCCCCCTGCCATGCCCAGGGTTGCCCTGGCAACTGTTGCTGGCCCCCAAAGCGGAAGTGGGCGGGTCCAGGCGCCCTTAAGCCCCCTGCCATGCCCAGGGTTGCCCTGGCAACTGTTGCTGGCCCCCAAAGCGGAAGTGGGCGGGTCCAGGTGCCCTGAAGCCCCCTGCCATGCCCAGGGTTGCCCTGGCAACTGTTGCTGGCCCCCAAAGCGGAAGTGGGCGGGTCCAGGCACCCTGAAGCCCCCAGCCATGCTCAGGTTTGCCCTGGCAACTGTTGCTGGCCCCCAAAGCGGAAGTGGGCGGGTCCAGGCGCCCTAAAGCCCCCTGCCATGCCCAGGGTTGCCCTGGCAACTGTTGCTGGCCCCCAAAGCGGAAGTGGGCGGGTCCAGGCGCCCTGAAGCCCCCTGCCATGCTTAGGGTTGCCCTGGCAACTGTTGCTGGCCCCCAAAGCGGAAGTGGGCGGGTCCAGGCGCCCTTAAGCCCCCTGCCATGCCCAGGTTTGCCCTGGCAACTGTTGTTGGCCCCCAAAGCGGAAGTGGGCTGGTCCAGGCGCCCTTAAGCCACCTGCCATGCCCAGGGTTGCCCTGGCAACTGTTGCTGGCCCCCAAAGCGGAAGTGGGCGGGTCCAGGCCCACTGAAGCCCCCTGCCATGCCCAGGGTTGCCCTGGCAACTGTTGCTGGCCCCCAAAGCGGAAGTGGGCGGGTCCAGGCGCCCTTAAGCCCCCTGCCATGCCCAGGGTTGCCATGGCAACTGTTGCTGGCCCCCAAAGCGGAAGTGGGCGGGTCCAGGCCACCTGAAGCCCCCTGCCATGCCCAGGGTTGCCCTGGCAACTGTTGCTGGCCCCCAAAGCGGAAGTGGGCGGGTCCAGGCGCCCTGAAGCCCCCTGCCATGCCCAGGGTTGCCCTGTCAACTGTTGCTGGCCCCCAAAGCGGAAGTGGGCGTGTCCAGGCGCCCTGAAGCCCCCTGCCATGCCCAGGGTTGCACTGGCAACTGTTGCTGGCCCCCAAAGCGGAAGTGGGCGGGTCCAGGCCCACTGAAGCCCCCAGCCATGCCCAGGGTTGCCCTGGCAACTGTTGCTGGCCCCCAAAGCGGAAGTGGGAGGGTCCAGGCGCCCTGAAGCCCCCTGTCATGCCCAGGTTTGCCCTGGCAACTGTTGCTGGCCCCCAAAGCGGAAGTGGGCGGGTCCAGGCGCCCTGAAGCCCCCTGCCATGCCCAGGGTTGCCCTGGCAACTGTTGCTGGCCCCCAAAGCGGAAGTGGGCGGGTCCAGGCCCACTGAAGCCCCCTGCCATGCCCAGGGTTGCCCTGGCAACTGTTGCTGGCCCCCAAAGCGGAAGTGGGCGGGTCCAGGCGCCCTTAAGCCCCCTGCCATGCCCAGGGTTGCCCTGGCAACTGTTTCTGGCCCCCAAAGCGGAAGTGGGCGGGTCCAGGCGCCCTGAAGCCCCCTGCCATGCCCAGGGTTGCCCTGGCAACTGTTGCTGGCCCCCAAAGCGGAAGTGGGCGGGTCCAGGCGCCCTGAAGCCCCCTGCCATGCCCAGGGTTGCCCTGTCAACTGTTGCTGGCCCCCAAAGCGGAAGTGGGCGGGTCCAGGCGCCCTGAAGCCCCCTGCCATGCCCAGGGTTGCCCTGGCAACTGTTGCTGGCCCCCAAACCGGAAGTGGGCGGGTCCAGGCGCCCTAAAGCCCCCTGCCATGCCCAGGGTTGCCCTGGCAACTGTTGCTGGCCCCCAAAGCGGAAGTGGGCGTGTCCAGGTGCCCTGAAGCCCCCTGCCATGCCCAGGGTTGCCCTGGCAACTGTTGCTGGCCCCCAAAGCGGAAGTGGGCGGGTCCAGCTGCCCTAAAGCCCCCTGCCATGCCCAGGTTTGCCCTGGCAACTGTTGCTGGCCCCCAAAGCGGAAGTGGGCGGGTCCAGGCCACCTGAAGCCCCCTGCCATGCCCAGGGTTGCCCTGGCAACTGTTGCTGGCCCCCAAAGCGGAAGTGGGCGGGTCCAGGCGCCCTGAAGCCCCCTGCCATGCCCAGGGTTGCCCTGTCAACTGTTGCTGGCCCCCAAAGCGGAAGTGGGCGTGTCCAGGCGCCCTGAAGCCCCCTGCCATGCCCAGGGTTGCCCTGGCAACTGTTGCTGGCCCCCAAAGCGGAAGTGGGCGGGTCCAGGCGCCCTAAAGCCCCCTGCCATGCCCAGGTTTGCCCTGGCAACTGTTGCTGGCCCCCAAAGCGGAAGTGGGCGGGTCCAGGCGCCCTTAAGCCCCCTGCCATGCCCAGGTTTGCCCTGGCAACTGTTGCTGGCCCCCAAAGCGGAAGTGGGCGGGTCCAGGCGCCCTTAAGCCACCTGCCATGCCCAGGGTTGCCCTGGCAACTGTTGCTGGCCCCCAAAGCGGAAGTGGGCGGGTCCAGGCCCACTGAAGCCCCCTGCCATGCCCAGGGTTGCCCTGGCAACTGTTGCTGGCCCCCAAAGCGGAAGTGGGCGGGTCCAGGCGCCCTTAAGCCCCCTGCCATGCCCAGGGTTGCCATGGCAACTGTTGCTGGCAACCAAAGCGGAAGTGGGCGGGTCCAGGCGCCCTGAAGCCCCCAGCCATGCTCAGGTTTGCCCTGGCAACTGTTGCTGGCCCCCAAAGCGGAAGTGGGCGGGTCCAGGCGCCCTAAAGCCCCCTGCCATGCCCAGGGTTGCCCTGGCAACTGTTGCTGGCCCCCAAAGCGGAAGTGGGCGTGTCCAGGTGCCCTGAAGCCCCCTGCCATGCCCAGGGTTGCCCTGGCAACTGTTGCTGGCCCCCAAAGCGGAAGTGGGCGGGTCCAGGCGCCCTGAAGCCCCCTTCCATGCCCAGGGTTGCCTTGGCAGCTGTTGCTGGCCCCCAAAGCGGAAGTGGGCGGGTCCAGGCGCCCTGAAGCCCCCTGCCATGCCCAGGGTTGCCCTGTCAACTGTTGCTGGCCCCCAAAGCGGAAGTGGGCGTGTCCAGGCGCCCTGAAGCCCCCTGCCATGCCCAGGGTTGCACTGGCAACTGTTGCTGGCCCCCAAAGCGGAAGTGGGCGGGTCCAGGCCCACTGAAGCCCCCAGCCATGCCCAGGGTTGCCCTGGCAACTGTTGCTGGCCCCCAAAGCGGAAGTGGGAGGGTCCAGGCGCCCTGAAGCCCCCTGTCATGCCCAGGTTTGCCCTGGCAACTGTTGCTGGCCCCCAAAGCGGAAGTGGGCGGGTCCAGGCGCCCTGAAGCCCCCTGCCATGCCCAGGGTTGCCCTGGCAACTGTTGCTGGCCCCCAAAGCGGAAGTGGGCGGGTCCAGGCCCACTGAAGCCCCCTGCCATGCCCAGGGTTGCCCTGGCAACTGTTGCTGGCCCCCAAAGCGGAAGTGGGCGGGTCCAGGCGCCCTTAAGCCCCCTGCCATGCCCAGGGTTGCCCTGGCAACTGTTTCTGGCCCCCAAAGCGGAAGTGGGCGGGTCCAGGCGCCCTGAAGCCCCCTGCCATGCCCAGGGTTGCCCTGGCAACTGTTGCTGGCCCCCAAAGCGGAAGTGGGCGGGTCCAGGCGCCCTGAAGCCCCCTGCCATGCCCAGGGTTGCCCTGTCAACTGTTGCTGGCCCCCAAAGCGGAAGTGGGCGGGTCCAGGCGCCCTGAAGCCCCCTGCCATGCCCAGGGTTGCCCTGGCAACTGTTGCTGGCCCCCAAACCGGAAGTGGGCGGGTCCAGGCGCCCTAAAGCCCCCTGCCATGCCCAGGGTTGCCCTGGCAACTGTTGCTGGCGCCCAAAGCGGAAGTGGGCGTGTCCAGGTGCCCTGAAGCCCCCTGCCATGCCCAGGGTTGCCCTGGCAACTGTTGCTGGCCCCCAAAGCGGAAGTGGGCGGGTCCAGGCGCCCTAAAGCCCCCTGCCATGCCCAGGTTTGCCCTGGCAACTGTTGCTGGCCCCCAAAGCGGAAGTGGGCGGGTCCAGGCCACCTGAAGCCCCCTGCCATGCCCAGGGTTGCCCTGGCAACTGTTGCTGGCCCCCAAAGCGGAAGTGGGCGGGTCCAGGCGCCCTGAAGCCCCCTGCCATGCCCAGGGTTGCCCTGTCAACTGTTGCTGGCCCCCAAAGCGGAAGTGGGCGTGTCCAGGCGCCCTGAAGCCCCCTGCCATGCCCAGGGTTGCCCTGGCAACTGTTGCTGGCCCCCAAAGCGGAAGTGGGCGGGTCCAGGCGCCCTAAAGCCCCCTGCCATGCCCAGGTTTGCCCTGGCAACTGTTGCTGGCCCCCAAAGCGGAAGTGGGCGGGTCCAGGCGCCCTTAAGCCCCCTGCCATGCCCAGGTTTGCCCTGGCAACTGTTGCTGGCCCCCAAAGCGGAAGTGGGCGGGTCCAGGCGCCCTTAAGCCACCTGCCATGCCCAGGGTTGCCCTGGCAACTGTTGCTGGCCCCCAAAGCGGAAGTGGGCGGGTCCAGGCCCACTGAAGCCCCCTGCCATGCCCAGGGTTGCCCTGGCAACTGTTGCTGGCCCCCAAAGCGGAAGTGGGCGGGTCCAGGCGCCCTTAAGCCCCCTGCCATGCCCAGGGTTGCCATGGCAACTGTTGCTGGCAACCAAAGCGGAAGTGGGCGGGTCCAGGCGCCCTGAAGCCCCCAGCCATGCTCAGGTTTGCCCTGGCAACTGTTGCTGGCCCCCAAAGCGGAAGTGGGCGGGTCCAGGCGCCCTAAAGCCCCCTGCCATGCCCAGGGTTGCCCTGGCAACTGTTGCTGGCCCCCAAAGCGGAAGTGGGCGTGTCCAGGTGCCCTGAAGCCCCCTGCCATGCCCAGGGTTGCCCTGGCAACTGTTGCTGGCCCCCAAAGCGGAAGTGGGCGGGTCCAGGCGCCCTGAAGCCCCCTTCCATGCCCAGGGTTGCCTTGGCAGCTGTTGCTGGCCCCCAAAGCGGAAGTGGGCGGGTCCAGGCGCCCTGAAGCCCCCTGCCATGCCCAGGGTTGCCCTGTCAACTGTTGCTGGCCCCCAAAGCGGAAGTGGGCGTGTCCAGGCGCCCTGAAGCCCCCTGCCATGCCCAGGGTTGCACTGGCAACTGTTGCTGGCCCCCAAAGCGGAAGTGGGCGGGTCCAGGCCCACTGAAGCCCCCAGCCATGCCCAGGGTTGCCCTGGCAACTGTTGCTGGCCCCCAAAGCGGAAGTGGGAGGGTCCAGGCGCCCTGAAGCCCCCTGTCATGCCCAGGTTTGCCCTGGCAACTGTTGCTGGCCCCCAAAGCGGAAGTGGGCGGGTCCAGGCGCCCTGAAGCCCCCTGCCATGCCCAGGGTTGCCCTGGCAACTGTTGCTGGCCCCCAAAGCGGAAGTGGGCGGGTCCAGGCCCACTGAAGCCCCCTGCCATGCCCAGGGTTGCCCTGGCAACTGTTGCTGGCCCCCAAAGCGGAAGTGGGCGGGTCCAGGCGCCCTTAAGCCCCCTGCCATGCCCAGGGTTGCCCTGGCAACTGTTTCTGGCCCCCAAAGCGGAAGTGGGCGGGTCCAGGCGCCCTGAAGCCCCCTGCCATGCCCAGGGTTGCCCTGGCAACTGTTGCTGGCCCCCAAAGCGGAAGTGGGCGGGTCCAGGCGCCCTGAAGCCCCCTGCCATGCCCAGGGTTGCCCTGTCAACTGTTGCTGGCCCCCAAAGCGGAAGTGGGCGGGTCCAGACGCCCTGAAGCCCCCTGCCATGCCCAGGGTTGCCCTGGCAACTGTTGCTGGCCCCCAAACCGGAAGTGGGCGGGTCCAGGCGCCCTAAAGCCCCCTGCCATGCCCAGGGTTGCCCTGGCAACTGTTGCTGGCGCCCAAAGCGGAAGTGGGCGTGTCCAGGTGCCCTGAAGCCCCCTGCCATGCCCAGGGTTGCCCTGGCAACTGTTGCTGGCCCCCAAAGCGGAAGTGGGCGGGTCCAGGCGCCCTAAAGCCCCCTGCCATGCCCAGGTTTGCCCTGGCAACTGTTGCTGGCCCCCAAAGCGGAAGTGGGCGGGTCCAGGCCACCTGAAGCCCCCTGCCATGCCCAGGGTTGCCCTGGCAACTGTTGCTGGCCCCCAAAGCGGAAGTGGGCGGGTCCAGGCGCCCTGAAGCCCCCTGCCATGCCCAGGGTTGCCCTGTCAACTGTTGCTGGCCCCCAAAGCGGAAGTGGGCGTGTCCAGGCGCCCTGAAGCCCCCTGCCATGCCCAGGGTTGCCCTGGCAACTGTTGCTGGCCCCCAAAGCGGAAGTGGGCGGGTCCAGGCGCCCTAAAGCCCCCTGCCATGCCCAGGTTTGCCCTGGCAACTGTTGCTGGCCCCCAAAGCGGAAGTGGGCGGGTCCAGGCGCCCTTAAGCCCCCTGCCATGCCCAGGTTTGCCCTGGCAACTGTTGCTGGCCCCCAAAGCGGAAGTGGGCGGGTCCAGGCGCCCTTAAGCCACCTGCCATGCCCAGGGTTGCCCTGGCAACTGTTGCTGGCCCCCAAAGCGGAAGTGGGCGGGTCCAGGCCCACTGAAGCCCCCTGCCATGCCCAGGGTTGCCCTGGCAACTGTTGCTGGCCCCCAAAGCGGAAGTGGGCGGGTCCAGGCGCCCTTAAGCCCCCTGCCATGCCCAGGGTTGCCATGGCAACTGTTGCTGGCAACCAAAGCGGAAGTGGGCGGGTCCAGGCGCCCTGAAGCCCCCAGCCATGCTCAGGTTTGCCCTGGCAACTGTTGCTGGCCCCCAAAGCGGAAGTGGGCGGGTCCAGGCGCCCTAAAGCCCCCTGCCATGCCCAGGGTTGCCCTGGCAACTGTTGCTGGCCCCCAAAGCGGAAGTGGGCGTGTCCAGGTGCCCTGAAGCCCCCTGCCATGCCCAGGGTTGCCCTGGCAACTGTTGCTGGCCCCCAAAGCGGAAGTGGGCGGGTCCAGGCGCCCTGAAGCCCCCTTCCATGCCCAGGGTTGCCTTGGCAGCTGTTGCTGGCCCCCAAAGCGGAAGTGGGCGGGTCCAGGCGCCCTTAAGCCCCATGCCATGCCCAGGGTTGCCCTGGCAACTGTTGCTGGCCCCCAAAGCGGAAGTGGGCGGGTCCAGGCGCCCTGAAGCCCCCTGCCATGCTTAGGGTTGCCCTGGCAACTGTTGCTGGCCCCCAAAGCGGAAGTGGGCGGGTCCAGGCGCCCTTAAGCCCCCTGCCATGCCCAGGTTTGCCCTGGCAACTGTTGTTGGCCCCCAAAGCGGAAGTGGGCTGGTCCAGGCGCCCTTAAGCCACCTGCCATGCCCAGGGTTGCCCTGGCAACTGTTTCTGGCCCCCAAAGCGGAAGTGGGCGGGTCCAGGCCCACTGAAGCCCCCTGCCATGCCCAGGGTTGCCCTGGCAACTGTTGCTGGCCCCCAAAGCGGAAGTGGGCGGGTCCAGGCGCCCTGAAGCCCCCTGCCATGCCCAGGGTTGCCCTGGCAACTGTTGCTGGCCCCCAAAGCGGAAGTGGGCGGGTCCAGGCGCCCTAAAGCCCCCTGCCATGCCCAGGTTTGCCCTGGCAACTGTTGCTGGCCCCCAAAGCGGAAGTGGGCGGGTCCAGGCGCCCTTAAGCCACCTGCCATGCCCAGGGTTGCCCTGGCAACTGTTGCTGGCCCCCAAAGCGGAAGTGGGCTGGTCCAGGCCCACTGAAGCCCCCTGCCATGCCCAGGGTTGCCCTGGCAACTGTTGCTGGCCCCCAAAGCGGAAGTGGGCGGGTCCAGGCGCCCTTAAGCCCCCAGCCATGCCCAGGGTTGCCATGGCAACTGTTGCTGGCAACCAAAGCGGAAGTGGGCGGGTCCAGGCGCCCTGAAGCCCCCTGCCATGCCCAGGGTTCCCCTGGCAACTGTTGCTGGCCCCCAAAGCGGAAGTGGGCGGGTCCAGGCACCCTTAAGCCACCTGCCATGCCCAGGGTTGCCCTGGCAACTGTTGCTGGCCCACAAAGCCGAAGTGGGCGGGTCCAGGCGCCCTGAAGCCCCCTGCCATGCCCAGGGTTGCACTGGCAACTGTTGCTGGCCCCCAAAGCGGAAGTGGGCGGGTCCAGGCCCACTGAAGCCCCCAGCCATGCCCAGGGTTGCCCTGGCAACTGTTGCTGGCCCCCAAAGCGGAAGTGGGCGGGTCCAGGCGCCCTAAAGCCCCCTGCCATGCCCAGGTTTGCCCTGGCAACTGTTGCTGGCCCCCAAAGCGGAAGTGGGCGGGTCCAGGCGCCCTGAAGCCCCCTGCCATGCCCAGGGTTGCCATGGCAACTGTTGCTGGCCCCCAAAGCGGAAGTGGGCGGGTCCAGGCACCCTGAAGCCCCCTGCCATGCCCAGGGTTGCCCTTGCAACTGTTGCTGGCCCACAAAGCGGAAGTGGGCGGGTCCAGGCGCCCTTAAGCCCTCTGCCATGCCCAGGGTTGCCATGGCAACTGTTGCTGGCAACCAAAGTGGAAGTGGGCGGATCCAGGCGCCCTTAAGCCCTGTGCCATGCCAAGGGTTGCCATGGCAACTGTTGCTGGCAACCAAAGCGGAAGTGGGTGGGTCCAGGCGCCCTGAAGTCCCCTGCCATGCCCAGGGTTGCCCTGGCAACTGTTGCTGGCCCCCAAAGCGGAAGTGGGCGGGTCCAGGCCACCTGAAGCCCCCTGCCATGCCCAGGGTTGCCCTGGCAACTGTTGCTGGCCCCCAAAGCGGAAGTGGGCGTGTCCAGGTGCCCTGAAGCCCCCTGCCATGCCCAGGGTTGCCCTGGCAACTGTTGCTGGCCCCCAAAGCGGAAGTGGGCGGGTCCAGGCGCCCTTAAGCCCCCTGCCATGCCCAGGGTTGCCCTGGCAACTGTTGCTGGCCCCCAAAGCGGAAGTGGGCGGGTCCAGGTGCCCTGAAGCCCCCTGCCATGCCCAGGGTTGCCCTGGCAACTGTTGCTGGCCCCCAAAGCGGAAGTGGGCGGGTCCAGGCACCCTGAAGCCCCCAGCCATGCTCAGGTTTGCCCTGGCAACTGTTGCTGGCCCCCAAAGCGGAAGTGGGCGGGTCCAGGCGCCCTAAAGCCCCCTGCCATGCCCAGGGTTGCCCTGGCAACTGTTGCTGGCCCCCAAAGCGGAAGTGGGCGTGTCCAGGTGCCCTGAAGCCCCCTGCCATGCCCAGGGTTGCCCTGGCAACTGTTGCTGGCCCCCAAAGCGGAAGTGGGCGGGTCCAGGCGCCCTGAAGCCCCCTTCCATGCCCAGGGTTGCCTTGGCAGCTGTTGCTGGCCCCCAAAGCGGAAGTGGGCGGGTCCAGGCGCCCTTAAGCCCCATGCCATGCCCAGGGTTGCCCTGGCAACTGTTGCTGGCCCCCAAAGCGGAAGTGGGCGGGTCCAGGCGCCCTGAAGCCCCCTGCCATGCTTAGGGTTGCCCTGGCAACTGTTGCTGGCCCCCAAAGCGGAAGTGGGCGGGTCCAGGCGCCCTTAAGCCCCCTGCCATGCCCAGGTTTGCCCTGGCAACTGTTGTTGGCCCCCAAAGCGGAAGTGGGCTGGTCCAGGCGCCCTTAAGCCACCTGCCATGCCCAGGGTTGCCCTGGCAACTATTGCTGGCCCCCAAAGCGGAAGTGGGAGGGTCCAGGCGCCCTGAAGCCCCCTGTCATGCCCAGGTTTGCCCTGGCAACTGTTGCTGGCCCCCAAAGCGGAAGTGGGCGGGTCCAGGCGCCCTGAAGCCCCCTGCCATGCCCAGGGTTGCCCTGGCAACTGTTGCTGGCCCCCAAAGCGGAAGTGGGCGGGTCCAGGCCCACTGAAGCCCCCTGCCATGCCCAGGGTTGCCCTGGCAACTGTTGCTGGCCCCCAAAGCGGAAGTGGGCGGGTCCAGGCGCCCTTAAGCCCCCTGCCATGCCCAGGGTTGCCCTGGCAACTGTTGCTGGCCCCCAAAGCGGAAGTGGGCGGGTCCAGGCCCACTGAAGCCCCCAGCCATGCCCAGGGTTGCCCTGGCAACTGTTGCTGGCCCCCAAAGCGGAAGTGGGCGGGTCCAGGCGCCCTAAAGCCCCCTGCCATGCCCAGGTTTGCCCTGGCAACTGTTGCTGGCCCCCAAAGCGGAAGTGGGCGGGTCCAGGCGCCCTGAAGCCCCCTGCCATGCCCAGGGTTGCCCTGGCAACTGTTGCTGGCCCCCAAAGCGGAAGTGGGCGGGTCCAGGCACCCTGAAGCCCCCTGCCATGCCCAGGGTTGCCCTTGCAACTGTTGCTGGCCCACAAAGCGGAAGTGGGCGGGTCCAGGCGCCCTTAAGCCCTCTGCCATGCCCAGGGTTGCCATGGCAACTGTTGCTGGCAACCAAAGTGGAAGTGGGCGGATCCAGGCGCCCTTAAGCCCTGTGCCATGCCAAGGGTTGCCATGGCAACTGTTGCTGGCAACCAAAGCGGAAGTGGGTGGGTCCAGGCGCCCTGAAGTCCCCTGCCATGCCCAGGGTTGCCCTGGCAACTGTTGCTGGCCCCCAAAGCGGAAGTGGGCGGGTCCAGGCCACCTGAAGCCCCCTGCCATGCCCAGGGTTGCCCTGGCAACTGTTGCTGGCCCCCAAAGCGGAAGTGGGCGTGTCCAGGTGCCCTGAAGCCCCCTGCCATGCCCAGGGTTGCCCTGGCAACTGTTGCTGGCCCCCAAAGCGGAAGTGGGCGGGTCCAGGCGCCCTTAAGCCCCCTGCCATGCCCAGGGTTGCCCTGGCAACTGTTGCTGGCCCCCAAAGCGGAAGTGGGCGGGTCCAGGTGCCCTGAAGCCCCCTGCCATGCCCAGGGTTGCCCTGGCAACTGTTGCTGGCCCCCAAAGCGGAAGTGGGCGGGTCCAGGCACCCTGAAGCCCCCAGCCATGCTCAGGTTTGCCCTGGCAACTGTTGCTGGCCCCCAAAGCGGAAGTGGGCGGGTCCAGGCGCCCTAAAGCCCCCTGCCATGCCCAGGGTTGCCCTGGCAACTGTTGCTGGCCCCCAAAGCGGAAGTGGGCGGGTCCAGGCGCCCTGAAGCCCCCTGCCATGCTTAGGGTTGCCCTGGCAACTGTTGCTGGCCCCCAAAGCGGAAGTGGGCGGGTCCAGGCGCCCTTAAGCCCCCTGCCATGCCCAGGTTTGCCCTGGCAACTGTTGTTGGCCCCCAAAGCGGAAGTGGGCTGGTCCAGGCGCCCTTAAGCCACCTGCCATGCCCAGGGTTGCCCTGGCAACTGTTGCTGGCCCCCAAAGCGGAAGTGGGCGGGTCCAGGCCACCTGAAGCCCCCTGCCATGCCCAGGGTTGCCCTGGCAACTGTTGCTGGCCCCCAAAGCGGAAGTGGGCGGGTCCAGGCGCCCTGAAGCCCCCTGCCATGCCCAGGGTTGCCCTGTCAACTGTTGCTGGCCCCCAAAGCGGAAGTGGGCGTGTCCAGGCGCCCTGAAGCCCCCTGCCATGCCCAGGGTTGCACTGGCAACTGTTGCTGGCCCCCAAAGCGGAAGTGGGCGGGTCCAGGCCCACTGAAGCCCCCAGCCATGCCCAGGGTTGCCCTGGCAACTGTTGCTGGCCCCCAAAGCGGAAGTGGGAGGGTCCAGGCGCCCTGAAGCCCCCTGTCATGCCCAGGTTTGCCCTGGCAACTGTTGCTGGCCCCCAAAGCGGAAGTGGGCGGGTCCAGGCGCCCTGAAGCCCCCTGCCATGCCCAGGGTTGCCCTGGCAACTGTTGCTGGCCCCCAAAGCGGAAGTGGGCGGGTCCAGGCCCACTGAAGCCCCCTGCCATGCCCAGGGTTGCCCTGGCAACTGTTGCTGGCCCCCAAAGCGGAAGTGGGCGGGTCCAGGCGCCCTTAAGCCCCCTGCCATGCCCAGGGTTGCCCTGGCAACTGTTTCTGGCCCCCAAAGCGGAAGTGGGCGGGTCCAGGCGCCCTGAAGCCCCCTGCCATGCCCAGGGTTGCCCTGGCAACTGTTGCTGGCCCCCAAAGCGGAAGTGGGCGGGTCCAGGCGCCCTGAAGCCCCCTGCCATGCCCAGGGTTGCCCTGTCAACTGTTGCTGGCCCCCAAAGCGGAAGTGGGCGGGTCCAGGCGCCCTGAAGCCCCCTGCCATGCCCGGGTTGCCCTGGCAACTGTTGCTGGCCCCCAAAGCGGAAGTGGGCGGGTCCAGGCCCACTGAAGCCCCCAGCCATGCCCAGGGTTGCCCTGGCAACTGTTGCTGGCCCCCAAAGCGGAAGTGGGAGGGTCCAGGCGCCCTGAAGCCCCCTGTCATGCCCAGGTTTGCCCTGGCAACTGTTGCTGGCCCCCAAAGCGGAAGTGGGCGGGTCCAGGCGCCCTGAAGCCCCCTGCCATGCCCAGGGTTGCCCTGGCAACTGTTGCTGGCCCCCAAAGCGGAAGTGGGCGGGTCCAGGCCCACTGAAGCCCCCTGCCATGCCCAGGGTTGCCCTGGCAACTGTTGCTGGCCCCCAAAGCGGAAGTGGGCGGGTCCAGGCGCCCTTAAGCCCCCTGCCATGCCCAGGGTTGCCCTGGCAACTGTTTCTGGCCCCCAAAGCGGAAGTGGGCGGGTCCAGGCGCCCTGAAGCCCCCTGCCATGCCCAGGGTTGCCCTGGCAACTGTTGCTGGCCCCCAAAGCGGAAGTGGGCGGGTCCAGGCGCCCTGAAGCCCCCTGCCATGCCCAGGGTTGCCCTGTCAACTGTTGCTGGCCCCCAAAGCGGAAGTGGCGGGTCCAGGCGCCCTGAAGCCCCCTGCCATGCCCAGGGTTGCCCTGGCAACTGTTGCTGGCCCCCAAACCGGAAGTGGGCGGGTCCAGGCGCCCTAAAGCCCCCTGCCATGCCCAGGGTTGCCCTGGCAACTGTTGCTGGCGCCCAAAGCGGAAGTGGGCGTGTCCAGGTGCCCTGAAGCCCCTGCCATGCCCAGGGTTGCCCTGGCAACTGTTGCTGGCCCCCAAAGCGGAAGTGGGCGGGTCCAGGCGCCCTAAAGCCCCCTGCCATGCCCAGGTTTGCCCTGGCAACTGTTGCTGGCCCCCAAAGCGGAAGTGGGCGGGTCCAGGCCACCTGAAGCCCCCTGCCATGCCCAGGGTTGCCCTGGCAACTGTTGCTGGCCCCCAAAGCGGAAGTGGGCGGGTCCAGGCGCCCTGAAGCCCCTGCCATGCCCAGGGTTGCCCTGTCACTGTTGCTGGCCCCCAAAGCGGAAGTGGGCGTGTCCAGGCGCCCTGAAGCCCCCTGCCATGCCCAGGGTTGCCCTGGCAACTGTTGCTGGCCCCCAAAGCGGAAGTGGGCCGGGGTCCAGGCGCCCTAAAGCCCCTGCCATGCCCAGGTTTGCCCTGGCAACTGTTGCTGGCCCCCAAAGCGGAAGTGGGCGGGTCCAGGCGCCCTTAAGCCCCCTGCCATGCCCAGGTTTGCCCTGGCAACTGTTGCTGGCCCCCAAAGCGGAAGTGGGCGGGTCCAGGCGCCCTTAAGCCACCTGCCATGCCCAGGGTTGCCCTGGCAACTGTTGCTGGCCCCCAAAGCGGAAGTGGGCGGGTCCAGGCGCCCTTAAGCCCCCTGCCATGCCCAGGGTTGCCATGGCAACTGTTGCTGGCAACCAAAGCGGAAGTGGGCGGGTCCAGGCGCCCTGAAGCCCCCAGCCATGCTCAGGTTTGCCCTGGCAACTGTTGCTGGCCCCCAAAGCGGAAGTGGGCGGGTCCAGGCGCCCTAAAGCCCCCTGCCATGCCCAGGGTTGCCCTGGCAACTGTTGCTGCCCCCAAAGCGGAAGTGGGCGTGTCCAGGTGCCCTGAAGCCCCCTGCCATGCCCAGGGTTGCCCTGGCAACTGTTGCTGGCCCCAAAGCGGAAGTGGGCGGGTCCAGGCGCCCTGAAGCCCCCTTCCATGCCCAGGGTTGCCTTGGCAGCTGTTGCTGGCCCCACCCAAAGCGGAAGTGGGCGGGTCCAGGCCCACTGAAGCCCCCTGCCATGCCCAGGGTTTGCCCTGGCAACTGTTGCTGGCCCCCAAAGCGGAAGTGGGCGGGTCCAGGCGCCCTGAAGCCCCCTGCCATGCCCAGGGTTGCCCTGGCAACTGTTGCTGGCCCCCAAAGCGGAAGTGGGCGGGTCCAGGCGCCCTAAAGCCCCCTGCCATGCCCAGGTTTGCCCTGGCAACTGTTGCTGGCCCCCAAAGCGGAAGTGGGCGGGTCCAGGCGCCCTTAAGCCACCTGCCATGCCCAGGGTTGCCCTGGCAACTGTTGCTGGCCCCCAAAGCGGAAGTGGGCTGGTCCAGGCCCACTGAAGCCCCCTGCCATGCCCAGGGTTGCCCTGGCAACTGTTGCTGGCCCCCAAAGCTGAAGTGGGCGGGTCCAGGCGCCCTTAAGCCCCCAGCCATGCCCAGGGTTGCCATGGCAACTGTTGCTGGCAACCAAAGCGGAAGTGGGCGGGTCCAGGCGCCCTGAAGCCCCCTGCCATGCCCAGGGTTCCCCTGGCAACTGTTGCTGGCCCCCAAAGCGGAAGTGGGCGGGTCCAGGCCCACTGAAGCCCCCTGCCATGCCCAGGGTTGCCCTGGCAACTGTTGCTGGCCCCCAAAGCGGAAGTGGGCGGGTCCAGGCGCCCTTAAGCCCCTGCCATGCCCAGGGTTGCCCTGGCAACTGTTGCTGGCCCCCAAAGCGGAAGTGGGCGGGTCCAGGCCCACTGAAGCCCCCAGCCATGCCCAGGGTTGCCCTGGCAACTGTTGCTGGCCCCAAAGCGGAAGTGGGCGGGTCCAGGCGCCCTAAAGCCCCTGCCATGCCCAGGTTTGCCCTGGCAACTGTTGCTGGCCCCCAAAGCGGAAGTGGGCGGGTCCAGGCGCCCTGAAGCCCCCTGCCATGCCCAGGGTTGCCCTGGCAACTGTTGCTGGCCCCCAAAGCGGAAGTGGGCGGGTCCAGGCACCCTGAAGCCCCCTGCCATGCCCAGGTTGCCCTTGCAACTGTTGCTGGCCCACAAAGCGGAAGTGGGCGGGTCCAGGCGCCCTTAAGCCCTCTGCCATGCCCAGGGTTGCCATGGCAACTGTTGCTGGCAACCAAAGTGGAAGTGGGCGGATCCAGGCGCCCTTAAGCCCTGTGCCATGCCAAGGGTTGCCATGGCAACTGTTGCTGGCAACCAAAGCGGAAGTGGGTGGGTCCAGGCGCCCTGAAGTCCCCTGCCATGCCCAGGGTTGCCCTGGCAACTGTTGCTGGCCCCCAAAGCGGAAGTGGGCGGGTCCAGGCCACCTGAAGCCCCCTGCCATGCCCAGGGTTGCCCTGGCAACTGTTGCTGGCCCCCAAAGCGGAAGTGGGCGGGTCAGGTGCCCTGAAGCCCCCTGCCATGCCCAGGGTTGCCCTGGCAACTGTTGCTGGCCCCCAAAGCGGAAGTGGGCGGGTCCAGGCACCCTGAAGCCCCCAGCCATGCTCAGGTTTGCCTGGCAACTGTTGCTGGCCCCCAAAGCGGAAGTGGGCGGGTCCAGGCGCCCTAAAGCCCCCTGCCATGCCCAGGGTTGCCCTGGCAACTGTTGCTGGCCCCCAAAGCGGAAGTGGGCGTGTCCAGGTGCCCTGAAGCCCCCTGCCATGCCCAGGGTTGCCCTGGCAACTGTTGCTGGCCCCCAAAGCGGAAGTGGGCGGGTCCAGGCGCCCTGAAGCCCCCTTCCATGCCCAGGGTTGCCTTGGCAGCTGTTGCTGGCCCCCAAAGCGGAAGTGGGCGGGTCCAGGCGCCCTTAAGCCCCATGCCATGCCCAGGGTTGCCCTGGCAACTGTTGCTGGCCCCCAAAGCGGAAGTGGGCGGGTCCAGGCGCCCTGAAGCCCCCTGCCATGCTTAGGGTTGCCCTGGCAACTGTTGCTGGCCCCCAAAGCGGAAGTGGGCGGGTCCAGGCGCCCTTAAGCCCCCTGCCATGCCCAGGTTTGCCCTGGCAACTGTTGTTGGCCCCCAAAGCGGAAGTGGGCTGGTCCAGGCGCCCTTAAGCCACCTGCCATGCCCAGGGTTGCCCTGGCAACTGTTGCTGGCCCCCAAAGCGGAAGTGGGCGGGTCCAGGCCCACTGAAGCCCCCTGCCATGCCCAGGTTGCCCTGGCAACTGTTGCTGGCCCCCAAAGCGGGAAGTGGGCGGGTCCAGGCGCCCTTAAGCCCCCTGCCATGCCCAGGGTTGCCATGGCAACTGTTGCTGGCCCCCAAAGCGGAAGTGGGCGGGTCCAGGCCACCTGAAGCCCCCTGCCATGCCCAGGGTTGCCCTGGCAACTGTTGCTGGCCCCCAAAGCGGAAGTGGGCGGGTCCAGGCGCCCTGAAGCCCCCTGCCATGCCCAGGGTTGCCCTGTCAACTGTTGCTGGCCCCCAAAGCGGAAGTGGGCGTGTCCAGGCGCCCTGAAGCCCCCTGCCATGCCCAGGGTTGCACTGGCAACTGTTGCTGGCCCCCAAAGCGGAAGTGGGCGGGTCCAGGCCCACTGAAGCCCCCAGCCATGCCCAGGGTTGCCCTGGCAACTGTTGCTGGCCCCCAAAGCGGAAGTGGGAGGGTCCAGGCGCCCTGAAGCCCCCTGTCATGCCCAGGTTTGCCCTGGCAACTGTTGCTGGCCCCCAAAGCGGAAGTGGGCGGGTCCAGGCGCCCTGAAGCCCCCTGCCATGCCCAGGGTTGCCCTGGCAACTGTTGCTGGCCCCCAAAGCGGAAGTGGGCGGGTCCAGGCCCACTGAAGCCCCCTGCCATGCCCAGGGTTGCCCTGGCAACTGTTGCTGGCCCCCAAAGCGGAAGTGGGCGGGTCCAGGCGCCCTTAAGCCCCTGCCATGCCCAGGGTTGCCCTGGCAACTGTTTCTGGCCCCCAAAGCGGAAGTGGGCGGGTCCAGGCGCCCTGAAGCCCCCTGCCATGCCCAGGGTTGCCCTGGCAACTGTTGCTGGCCCCCAAAGCGGAAGTGGGCGGGTCCAGGCGCCCTGAAGCCCCCTGCCATGCCCAGGGTTGCCCTGTCAACTGTTGCTGGCCCCCAAAGCGGAAGTGGGCGGGTCCAGGCGCCCTGAAGCCCCCTGCCATGCCCAGGGTTGCCCTGGCAACTGTTGCTGGCCCCCAAACCGGAAGTGGGCGGGTCCAGGCGCCCTAAAGCCCCCTGCCAAGCCCAGGGTTGCCCTGGCAACTGTTGCTGGCCCCCAAAGCGGAAGTGGGCGTGTCCAGGTGCCCTGAAGCCCCCTGCCATGCCCAGGGTTGCCCTGGCAACTGTTGCTGGCCCCCAAAGCGGAAGTGGGCGGGTCCAGGCGCCCCTAAAGCCCCCTGCCATGCCCAGGTTTGCCCTGGCAACTGTTGCTGGCCCCCAAAGCGGAAGTGGGCGGGTCCAGGCCACCTGAAGCCCCCTGCCATGCCCAGGGTTGCCCTGGCAACTGTTGCTGGCCCCCAAAGCGGAAGTGGGCGGGTCCAGGCGCCCTGAAGCCCCCTGCCATGCCCAGGGTTGCCCTGTCAACTGTTGCTGGCCCCCAAAGCGGAGTGGGCGTGTCCAGGCGCCCTGAAGCCCCCTGCCATGCCCAGGGTTGCCCTGGCAACTGTTGCTGGCCCCAAAGCGGAAGTGGGCGGGTCCAGGCGCCCTAAAGCCCCCTGCCATGCCCAGGTTTGCCCTGGCAACTGTTGCTGGCCCCCAAAGCGGAAGTGGGCGGGTCCAGGCGCCCTTAAGCCCCTGCCATGCCCAGGTTTGCCCTGGCAACTGTTGCTGGCCCCCAAAGCGGAAGTGGGCGGGTCCAGGCGCCCTTAAGCCACCTGCCATGCCCAGGGTTGCCCTGGCAACTGTTGCTGGCCCCCAAAGCGGAAGTGGGCGGGTCCAGGCCCACTGAAGCCCCCTGCCATGCCCAGGGTTGCCCTGGCAACTGTTGCTGGCCCCCAAAGCAGAAGTGGGCGGGTCCAGGCGCCCTTAAGCCCCCTGCCATGCCCAGGGTTGCCATGGCAAACTGTTGCTGGCAACCAAAGCGGAAGTGGGCGGGTCCAGGCGCCCTGAAGCCCCCAGCCATGCTCAGGTTTGCCCTGGCAACTGTTGCTGGCCCCCAAAGCGGAAGTGGGCGGGTCCAGGCGCCCTAAAGCCCCCTGCCATGCCCAGGGTTGCCCTGGCAACTGTTGCTGGCCCCCAAAGCGGAAGTGGGCGTGTCCAGGTGCCCTGAAGCCCCCTGCCATGCCCAGGGTTGCCCTGGCAACTGTTGCTGGCCCCCAAAGCGGAAGTGGGCGGGTCCAGGCGCCCTGAAGCCCCCTTCCATGCCCAGGGTTGCCTTGGCAGCTGTTGCTGGCCCCCAAAGCGGAAGTGGGCGGGTCAGGCGCCCTTAAGCCCCATGCCATGCCCAGGGTTGCCCTGGCAACTGTTGCTGGCCCCCCAAAGCGGAAGTGGGCGGGTCCAGGCGCCCTGAAGCCCCCTGCCATGCTTAGGGTTGCCCTGGCAACTGTTGCTGGCCCCCAAAGCGGAAGTGGGCGGGTCCAGGCGCCCTTAAGCCCCCTGCCATGCCCAGGTTTGCCCTGGCAACTGTTGTTGGCCCCCAAAGCGGAAGTGGGCTGGTCCAGGCGCCCTTAAGCCACCTGCCATGCCCAGGGTTGCCCTGGCAACTGTTTCTGGCCCCCAAAGCGGAAGTGGGCGGGTCCAGGCCCACTGAAGCCCCCTGCCATGCCCAGGGTTGCCCTGGCAACTGTTGCTGGCCCCCAAAGCGGAAGTGGGCGGGTCCAGGCGCCCTGAAGCCCCTGCCATGCCCAGGGTTGCCCTGGCAACTGTTGCTGGCCCCCAAAGCGGAAGTGGGCGGGTCCAGGCGCCCTAAAGCCCCCTGCCATGCCCAGGTTTGCCCTGGCAACTGTTGCTGGCCCCCAAAGCGGAAGTGGGCGGGTCAGGCGCCCTTAAGCCACCTGCCATGCCAGGGTTGCCCTGGCAACTGTTGCTGGCCA